>NC_142839.1:4848484-5151515 GCF_061612785.1 Hesperophylax consimilis | reverse complement strand
TGACAATTGAAATATTTACTGTTAAAATATACTATACGTAGGTACATTATCGCTTGTCTGAATTCTTGACACAATCAATTCTAGTTTTGAAAATGGTTCTCAAGAAGAGACTAGGCATATTAGGCGTTTTAGTCATAAATGTATTATTTCTTAAGTATTCTGTTGTAAAGTAAGGAAGAAGTGCATAGTACAAAAATAATGAATTTCAAAGACAAACCCGCATCCAGTCAAGTGAGGAAATTGTCCTTGTTAATAATCTGTTTCTGAGGAAGTCAAGATGCGCTGTGAGGAGTTGAGCTTGCAAACAGTAACTAGTGATGATGGTGGCTTGCACCATGTCATGGGTTAGAGTTGTCATCGCCAGCAGAACCTTAGTTAAGGTTATAAGCTTATCAGATCTGAAAAATAATGGAAAAAATTCGGTTTATGGGCGAAATTCCTAAAAAATAAAACATAAAATATGTTTTTGTAGCTGACGCTGTTTTTGTTGTACATACATCAACAATCTCGTTGTATGTGCCCCGATTCATTGCTACGCTGACAACAGCACCTTTCATGAGGGTATCTTTTTGATAAGTCCCCTTCCACTTATGATGTCCGTACAGCTCGGGAAATATTGAGACAAAAGTTGACCACCACCTCGAGAAGGTTCGTGCCTGCAATAAGGCCAACCTGGTCAGTTTTAACATCTCAAAAACCCAGCATATCTGATTTCGGCAAAGAGGGAGGTCAATGACTGTCTGGTGCATTTTGTTGGAAGCATCCTCCCCAATAAAAACTCTATTGAAATGCTTGGAGTAAGTATATCAGACCAGCTCAAGTATCAGGGCTCTAAAGAAGCCGATGTAAATCTGGATTCCGAAAAACTGGGCGTCTTGTATAGGGCTGGCAGATTCTTCAATAGTAACCAGCTGCTAACCCTATACAAATCTCAAGTACGCCTTAAAATCTGAACTTTATATGTCCAAGATCACTCTTAACCTCTTGGGTGAAAAGGATATTTAAAAAAAATCATTTCTCTGAATATAATTAGTTATTCTGAGGAAACTACTTATGATAAGATTATATACTATTTTCATAATGGTCTCCGTGGTCGAGGGGTAAGGCTCTCGACTAGCAAGCCAGAGGTTGCGGGTCCAAATCCCGGCGTGTGCAAGTATATTTTATTTAATTAATTTGTGTTACTCATTTACAATTTACTCATTTAAAATAATATTTGCAGTACGTTCCAGCGTGGAAGATACTCTCACTATCGTCCTGGTCTAAGACCACCATTTAGAATTGAAACGTTGCTTGAAATGGCTTTCACCATGTTTGGTGATCAGATCTGGATATATACTTCCCCACCATCCTCTTCCTCATCTCCTTCCCCTCTCCACTATCTTCAGCCTCACAACTTACCCCGATTGGGGATGCCATAGTCTTAATGACTCCAGACATTATTCACATTTGAAAAAATATATAAACACATTATCTGGTAAGACAGTACAATTTACAAAACATAATTTAGCAAAAAAACAAGTTATTACGAAAATAGAATCAGCTAGTGTATACCGTGATAATTTAGTACTGGCGTAATTGAAAGCCAAATTTAGAACTAAAAAAATGGACCGTAGGAACGGCGGTGAAAAAAAATCGCCAAAGGAGTTTCTTGCTAAAATAGTATAATTATTTTCACAATTTTGCTTTAAAGAATTGCTGTATAAAGGAGAGTTTATTGCTAAAATAGTATTATTATTTTCACAATTTTGCTTTAAAGAATTGCTGTATCCATTACCTCGGTATTATCCAGTGGAACTCTATGATTCCATCCATCATCATTAAATTCATCGCTATGAGAGATAAAACGGTCCAAATAATACTCCCAAATATATAAAACCACAAAATCAAAACCAATCTTCTTGGACTCGTGTAAGGGGATCCTTGTGGAGGAAAAGAAGAAAGCAAAAACACCTGAAACATAAAAACCAAACCTCTTAGCAAAAGAAAATTTATAGTTTTATTTTTCAGATGTGTCAATGAGAATATTTATTACATTCTATTTATTCTGGTTGGAACATTATTTCATTACATTATTAGAAAAAAATTAAGCATATTCGATGTGAAGTATGTACGTTGGAATTCTGCAGTCATACTCGGGAACGAAAACAAGTTACCTACTGAAATAATCAATTAACTCTTTACGGGACTGACAGATTACATTATATGCACCGTGGCATAGCATGATAGCTGAAATAGACCAGGTTACGAGAATATAGCAAGGTCTGTCACAATGGTGTTGCACCATGATTGCCAAAAGATCGTAACCGACAAAAACGAAATTTTACAGGAGATGATCTTCTCAATTTTTAAGAAATATACTTAGGACAGGTTGTTTTACAGAATTTGAACAATTCATAAAATTTCGAAGCCGATTTTCAAGTTCTGTGAAGGTTCTGTTATTTTATCATAATTGGACATTTGTTTCACAAAACTGAAATAATTACAGAACTTGAATAGCACCTTCACAGAACTTGAAATTTGATGAATTGTTCAAATTCTGTGAAACAACCTGTCCTCAGAGTAGATACTAAAATTTATAGCGAATGTTTATTTTATCGAAAACCATCCACATGGCATTACAAAAATTGTTAAATTTGCGCTGCTTCGGGAATCACTTTGTTTTGCCCAGCTATTTTACAATACATTTGTTAATCTTTGTTGCTTATGATGTTTTGCATAGTATTATTATTTCCAAAATAACGTTTTGGTTGATATGCAAAACATCATAAACGATATTGTAGGAGGCAAAGTATATTTTATTAGATTTAGATTTACAAAATAATAATATGAAATAGTACAATGTATAGCTGTGTAAAACGAAAAAACTCAAATTGTTTTTACCATCCTGTGCTAAGCATATCCGGCAATGGTCACTCAACTGTTTTGCTTAAACTAAATTTTAGACCACTGTTATAAATTTACCCAAGATAAAGTGTATAGAAGAACAGAATCAAATTTGCCGTGATAATTCGGTATTCTAAGTAATTGTCGCTCGCTTACTATGCTTAAGTTTAAAAAAATGTTAATTGAGCAACACTGCCGGTTACGATCTTTTGGCGATGATGGTTCTATGTTTTGTGGTAGGGGGCCAAGTTTTATTGGTAGAAATTTCATCAGTTTAGGAAGTTGAAAGTCATTACCCTCTCCATTAAATGTTGAAGTTGCTCATTATCCGATATTCTGAATAAATAAATAGCATAAATGTATCCAGAAAAATGCAGAATATTGGGGATGACGAAGCCCATAATAGACCCATCGTAACATATCCGTGCATGGGGATCTTCTATGGCGGAGTTATTGTAGTAAAGGTCTTCTGGTAGAAAATCCACTTTATAGCAAAAACCTCGATCTCTCCTGTCAAAGTAATTGCATTATTTAGTGTGAATATAAACAAAATATTATTGTAATGTTGAATATGTAATGCATTTCACTTGTTGAAACGACTCAATATGTCCAAAAAGAAAACTTTCAGAAAAGACAAAATAATGTTAACACATTTTAGCCGGGTATTTTTTGCGCTGGCACTATGCTAAGTCCGGGTGAAAATAAAGGTCCCGTGCGAATTTCTTTAATTTGTTATAAATCGCTATATCTTCGAAAATAATAAAAATTTCTACATAGTAAGTCAGCATACCCAATTATAATATATTAAGAATATTATTTGAAATGCAACTCAATTAACCTTGTAATATGTTTATTACGGTCCACCTATCGGTATTTGCTCATACCTGCTTTCTTTAAATACGCCCGACATCTCTCGCTCGCTTGCACATAGGAGTTGTTTGGATTCGAATCGGGTGTCACGGTCATAAAAACCCTCATTCCAGGAATTGAATTATTTCACTAACAAAAAATATACTATCCTTCTGTTGAAATACCGATGTAAACGAAAGGCACGAAAACAAATTTAAAAAAAGACTTGCATTACGATTCGATAATTATGTACATATAGTTGGGACCTTTACAATGAGATTGGTATATAATATTCATGTAAAAACTTGAATAATTCCGTCTTTTCTGCCATTGAAATGAGGCCAGCGCAAAAGGTAGAACTACCCTTCCCGGCCTTAAGCATCAATCGACTTTTCCCGGCCGAAGTGTGTTAATAACAATTGAAATTGTTAATTGAAATCATGAAAAAATTGGTTTTTCAAAATAATATTTCGTGGTTGCACTATAAGTTAATGCACTTTGTGCATATTTCATCACATTACATTAACAATTTTTTTTAATTACATCTACAAATTTAATAATACTGCTGAATTTTGCTCAAAATCTTTTGCTTAAAGTGAAAAAATGGTATTATAATATCTATCATGCTAGGTATAAATACTATAAAGAGTACAATTAAAAAAACTAAATTTTAATCTCCGATATATCTTCACGTGGCATCAAAATAAAAAATCAATAAAAAATAGGCATTTTTTACAATCACCTAATAAAAGTAATCACAATTCATAAATTTGAAATCGGTCTCCTGAAAATTTGTTGTAAAAGACAAGACTTACTCTTTATACTTAACATGATAGATAAAGCTGTATCTGAAATCCCACACATATTATTGTAAAGAAATCTGTAGGTTCTTACCGGAAACATGACATGTATTGCAGAAAATATCCTAGACATATCAATAACGATATCTGTACCGTATGATAATGCCATAAATACAAAACTATTTTGGAATTCTGTAGTTGGTCAAGTGACACGGGGCGCAGTCCCATGAAGGAGAGGAACCGGAGATAAGGATACAATATCTTGGATTTGCAGTAGGACAGAACAGCTGATGTGCTCATAAGCTCCGAGTCAACTGCTTCGATTATTTCACCAATCTGAAATACATATAACTATATATTAATAACAGTAGGTACTTATAAATCAACACAAGGACCTATTAAAAGATGACTGAGTTTACGGATATATGTATGTACAGAAATAATTTGCTTTCAAGTATATAATTAAATCATTATGAGTTTACAGTTACAATTGCTTCACAGAACTTAAATAATAATTGTATAAGAGAATCGCCTTATATCAAATTTATAAAGAATATTTTATTTATAAAATTCACCCCTCAGATATCATAAGCAATAGATTCAAAACTAATGGCTCAATAGCCATTCCTATGCTTAGAACGACCACGGCTCAGCACCACTATTTGTATTTAGGTGTGAGATGGTACAATATATTATTGTCCAAAAATAAAATTAGTGTAACGAAACTGTGAATTATGAACAATTCAAAATGTTAATTAAGTCCCTCAAATTGGATAATGATATATTGTACCACTAATTTTCTTACACTTACTCAATCTGTAAAAAATATATATATTAATTTGATTGTCTTTAAAAAAAACTATTTTTCCAAATTTTTTTTTGATATATTGTACCCTTAATTTCCTCACGCTTACTTAATCTGTAAAAAGATGTATTATTTTAATTATCTTTAAAAACACAATTTCCTAATTTGTGTACCTATGTTAATATTATGTTTGTATTTATTTCAAAGTTTTTGATTATTGTTTAAAAAATCATTAGAACTAAATAAAGACTCCTCTCATAAACACGAGCTCCTGGAGCTCAACTTATGGAGAAATAGAATAATAACGAAAAAATTATATATATAAGTCTGCATATTGTTATAATTTTTAATTCTTCAAATTCTATGAAACAACCCATTCTAAGAGAGGAACAGAGTATAATAATAAAATAAAAACTGTTTTAGAACCAAGTTATTCACTTCTCGCACAAATTATTAAATAATGGCTAGGGATGAGTAAATGGGCGACACAGTCTCATCTAATGGCCGCCCTCCCTGCTCGGCCCAATTACTCAGCTGACAGTGTTAACCTGACCAGCTAGCCAGATAGCTTTATTTTAGGGCAACATAATAATTACACTGGCCAACACTCATTTTGGTGCCTGGGGTTTTTAACTGTTATTGTCTAATTTTGTCGTGCACAATCCAAAAATGCAGTCAGATTTGGTGTTTCAGCTCTAGTTTTGGAGATATGGCATGTAGGTTGGAGTTGGGGGCCATTGCTTTCATTAAAAATAATACAGTTTTAGCAAACCAAGAAAACAAAAGCATTATGTAGTTGTTAGATCAGCAAGAAATTTTGTTTTATAAGATTAAATTTTTTTTTTAAATTGTATTTGTGATTAATAATTTTTTTTTGTTTCTACTTAAATTCCATTATTTCATTAAATTCTTTATCTAAGAAGTGCAAATTTTTGTCAAGATGTACTTCAATAACTAGAGCTGCTGTGAAAAAAAAGAAGTTTTTTTTTGGAATCAGCACATCAAAAATTAATGTTTTTTTTTCCGCCACCAAAATAATATTCTTTTGTTTGGCTGTATTAATAGATATTGAAGGTGTTAAAATGGTGTTGGCTTTGAAAATTCTATTAAAATAGAAACACAAATATCGACGGCCTCAACAAATAATGTAGAATCTGCAAATTGGTAACTTTGCAAGAGATAATAAATTCAACACAATCTATCTATATAAATAAAAATGTTCATTTGTTCAAAATCTTAAATCTCCGAAAGTTCTTCCCCGATTGCTTTGAACTTTTGACACAGCGTCGCATTAGAATATGTTTTGTTTTGATGAAAACGTATCATATAAGAGTTAATTACGACACTAAAATTAGTTTATGAGCTTTCAAAGTGAACTTAGGTAAAACGTGGATGCAATGGCGTCTCGAGGCATCACATGACACACGATTCAGTACAATTCATAATTCGAACGGCATTGCTGCAGTACCGCCGCACTGGTACTGTGATTTATTTATACTGGGTTTTTACAGACGTTCTCACTTACGTGAGAACCAAAGATATTAGAAGAACGAGATATGCTATGTTGGCCGCCGGACCGTAGCCGGAGTACTACCTAATTAGGGTACTTTGAACGGTATCGGGACGTGTACGCACAGAAATCTGTTCTATGTATTAGTGCGGATACCTTAGCGTAAGCGAAGGTGTGCAGTAGTATTGGTGAACGAAACCGGCGACACTCGGCAAAACATTTCCACACGGTATGAACTGCTCATAGCACATCTCGTTCTTCTAATATCTTTGGTGAGAACTATCCAGTTATAAAAACTCAGTTAAGTTACAGGCAAAAATCTACAAATTACATACATACAGGTAAAAATGCAATTAAATACAGGTTACGTACAATTAAAAAACCAATCAAATAATAATATAAAATTATACATAAGTTCAGTAAAATGGCAAATAATACTCGGAGAGACAAGAGAGTTACAGTTGTAACTTTAATTTTTAACTTGATTTAGATGTCACACGCTTTTTGTCCAGCCGCAAATATCAGCATTTTAATGGCTTAAATATCTTTAGTACTATTCAGTATTTTCCAAAAATTCCAAAAGTTCTGTTCTTAGCATGCTCTAATTAATAAGATACCTTTGTAAAAATAATGAAATTTTATTGTAGGAGATAACCTCATTGTATAAACAAAAGCCCAACTTTCTTTGTGGACAAATTTGAAATGAAATTTAAATAACATTACACTGGAGTGAAGAGTCATTTTTCTTTGAAAAACAGATTAAATGGACTTATTTATAGTATTTTGGTTCTGTAACTGACATCCCACTAAAAGTGCAGAAAAAAAGACATCTATAGTGTATCAATTAAACAAACATTACTTACATCAATACCAGACATATCAACACAAGAAGAAGTAGTAGAGATTGTCACATTAGTTATTTCATGTTGAGGTTTTGCAGTCGAGGTAGAACACTGCGCACCATCCGTAATGGAACATTGCACTCTCCCGACTTCATCACAGGTGCCATAGTACGACATTATCAAGCGAATGGGCAGCCTGACTGTCATCACAGACTACTGCGGGTAGTCACAGACTCTTGTAACAATAACCACAAGTCAAATTCACAATAAGTGAATTGCTTACAAAACCTTAATGCTTCAAATCCATTGCAATGTTATTTTTAAGACGGGCAATATGAAATAGATTCCCACACTGTGCTGCCAGCTATTCTAAAGTTGATGATAACCTCACAAGATAATAATTATTAATCTTATGTAAGGTGTATTTTAATGCATTCAAATTATTTTCTCGTAATTTTTGTTTTCGTTAAGTGATGGATGACCTTTGAGATTTGCATTCATGTTTATTACTCTCAAATAACTACAAAGTGATGCACTGATAGTGTTTATTTTAGATTGATCGAAAGCTGTTTTTAGTTGGTTTAATCACCAAAGTAATTCATGTATACGTACAAAGTGATTCACATATGTTGGCAACAGTTTTTAACAAACAATGATAAATATCATAATATATAGTTCTAATATATGTAAGTATACATCTACTTTTTCTGTTGAACAAATGTGACTAATCCCTTGATTGTCAGTGTACAATATGAAACATCTGTGTAATTATTATTGATATACAGTACACAGTACATAACGTAAAACATCAGAGCAAAAAAAACTGAGTTTAGTTGTGAAGGCCCATAGGAATTTATAATTCCAAAGAATTAACATAACATAACCAGATAATTTTTGTTAAAGGTCAGTAATTCCAATAATAATTTTGCAAAATGGCACAATTGGTGCTCATGAAATTTTGTATTCCTGATTTCCAAAAGTAAATAAAATAACATATTAATTAATTAGAATACGCACAGAGTATTATTGATAAATTTGCAATATAGATTCAATATCAGCCTCATAAAATTAATATTGTTAAAAATGCGCAGAAAACTGATATAAAAATCCATTATTGATTGACCTTTTTTGCAACAAACATGTACATATGTAATAAATATTTTTTTTGTTGAACCGTAACCCTCTATAATGATCTGAATATGCTTAAATTATCAGACAGAAGGATATTCAGTGACTTGGCATTTATATGTAAAATTCTAAAGGATGCATTTGATTGTCCAGAATTGCTTGCACTCATAAGCTTTTGAATTCTAGAAGTCGGGATTTATTTCGGTGCAGTAATTCTGGGACTAACTACCATAACATGCACTACTCTTTACTCAGAATACTAATGGAGGGCAATACTAATGCCGAAATGAATACAACAGATTTTAGCTGGGGCAGTTCAGTTATGTATAAAAAGAACAAAAAAAAATAAATATATAATCTTACTATTCCTATGTAAAAGCCCCCAAAATGAGCATTAATAATTAAATAAAAATACCAAAAATAGTTCTTATAATAACTTTTATTACAAGATTAGTTCATTTAACAATTAATTGATAAGTTTTTGTTTGTCTATCACCGCCGCTTTCCGGTTTTAAATTTAGGTTTGGCAAGATGGTTGGTCGGTCGGCAGACCTTCTTCCTGTCTTCCCGGTGAATCCTGTCCTGGTCACGCTTCTCCCGGTCGCGTTTGTCTCCCTTCATGCTGAATGTCATTTCTCGATTTCCCACGGAGCCCAGGAGCTTGATGTTGTTGTTCTCGTATTTAACTCTGTCACCTAGACTGCTCCTAAAATTAAAACACAAAAATAATATTATAGACATGTGTCGTTTAATAAATTTAACCTAATTCTGCAGATTTCAAATTCTGCTTCTAGTATTAGAGTTATATATTCGTACTCCATCTCTGATCTTGAAGTAAACTTGTAAAGCAGGCCCTAAAGTAAGATATTAAGTTCGATGCATTTAATCTCACGTTTGCCTAGTGAATGCATTCACACGGTGTTATGTTATCAGATTAGAACACAGAAGGAAATTTTGAATTTATTTCAAGAACTAGCTGAAGTTTTTCCTGGAGTTGCCTGAGCAACCCTGAGGTTGTTAATGATTTGGAGTATAGTTTGGAGGTTGTTATTGATTTAAAAGAAGTATCACTTGCTCCATTTAATATTGAAAGGTAAGATAGAGGGTCGCAGAGGGCCTGGTAGGAGACAAATGTTTTGGCTGCGAAATATATGAGAGTGGACCGGCATTAGAAGTGTGGAGGAGCTATTCCGGGCAGCGCAAGACAAAGAGACATTTTCTAGAGTGATCGCCAACGTCGGGGGGACCTGATACGGCACATGAAGAAGAAGATTGATTTAAAATAAAGTTTTGTAGTTGTGAATTCTAGGATAAACATCGAATTTCGTCTAATTTTCTACAAATTGAATATGTAAAGAAATTACCTCATTTGCTTCTTCAAAATTATAAATGGTATTATTGATTCACCTACTCTACTGCAACTCATTCCCTTCAATATCCCCTCGCACAGACTCAGAAATAATGAACTGCTCTTCCTCAACCATCATTCGACAAATTATGGATATTATTCACCGTTGTCTAGAATGTGTAGACTGGTCAACTCAAGTCAAAACCTTAACTTTTTTGGGATAAGTCTGAATGATTTTTGCCAGTCGCTAAACAAGTGACGGAATATTATAAGTGTCCCGTGGTCCTGACCCACGGCGTAGTCTTGACTTGATTCGACTTGTCACTTTATTTTCTTATATTATATCTGCCTTATGTCTTTGCTTTTATGTACCTTTGTCTACTCCTGTATTTTTCATTTTACTGTATTCGTGTTATTATTTTGTAATTTGGACGATGTCCGTTAATAAATAAATAAATAAATGTATTATATACACAAACCTTCCGGAAGAAATTATCTTACTTATAGTGAAAATCTTTGAAAATCCATTGCATAGTTTAGAAGAACTAAGCGCACAAACAGAAAGACGCGGATAGCGAATTTATTTTTTATACTATTTAGAGATAATAATTTTGCTGTATATTTTAATGTGTTGGCATGTATTTCTTTGTTAATTGGCTTTAAAAAATATTGATCATTTAGTAAAGCTAAAGCCAGTTATTTCATAGAACCTGAACAATTCATCAAATTTCAAAGTTAATACATATTCAACTTGTGTGAATGTTCTATTTATGTACTGTTATTAGTCAAGTTCTGTGAAATACTTGCCCATATTGGAATAGTAGCATAACTTAAATAGAACATTCTCAGAACTTGAATGTCAATTTTAAAATTTGTTGAATTGTTCAAGTTCTGTGAAACAACTTAATCACAGAAGAGAAGCAGGAAAACGCCACTTAGGACAGGTTATTTCACAGAATTTGAACAATTCATCCAATTTCAAAGGTAAAATTCAAGTTCTGAAATTATCCAAGTATTGTGAAACAACCGGCTTATGATGAAGTAATAACAGAATTTGAATACAACTTTCACAGAACTTGAATTCTTAAACTTAATTAAGTGATGGTTCTCTTCTAAATCCCCATTATGAGGTTGAAAAATAAATATTATGGGATACAGCTTTCACAATAGTATCAAAGAATATATGTTTAAATAATCTTACTTGTTGAATTTTTTGGATAGACTTCGAACCCCTTTAAAACCTCCCTGGAACTCCTGACCTTCCTTAAGTTCATAGAATTTGGGTTCCGGGGCGATATTTGCTTCCCTTTCTTCCTCTTCTTTCCTCTTTCGATCTATAGATTGCTTCGCCAGCTTTAATTTGTTCTTGACATCAGCGGACCAAGTGTGTTCATCATCTGAACTGTCATCATCGGTCTCATTATACAAATCGTCATCAGAATCCACTTTTTCATCATTTTCCTGTAATGCATAATCATTAATTAATCAAAAGGGTTTGAAAAAACCATCCAAATTAATTTTATGTGCTACAGAAGAGTTCACTAGAGTGCTGCACAGCTGCTTCCAACTGTTTGGAACCAGTAAGACCATAAAATCCCCAATTGGGGTATGTTGTGAGGATGAAAGTAGAGGGGAGGAGAACGATTTGGGGAAAAGAAAGGTGGGGATACCTGGCTATTCAGATCTGGTCACCAAACAAAAACCATTTCAAGCGATGTTTCAATTCTGAATGGTCATTCACCGGGACAATTGAGAGTGTCTTCCACTTCGGAAAGTGCCGCAAATTTACTATGTATTATTTTTAAATTAATTAATATTGTGAAACAAATGAATTAAACAAAGTTTTAGTTGCACACACTGGGATTTGAACCCGTGACTTTCGGGTACTTAGTCAAGAGCCTTGCCCCTCAACCACGGAGGCTGTCAAATAGTCGTAATGTTTAGAAATGGGCATTGTTTAAAAGCACATAATAAAGATGTTTGAAGTAAAACAATTCATAGCTTACATCAACGGGATCAAATTGTTCTGCCACAGCCTTCTTGGCAGCTCTGTTCTTGTTGACTTGCAGATTTGCCACAACGGGATTGATAAGTCGATACTCTTCACATTCTTTATCCACTTCGAAGTCTGGATTTGCAAACAATTGCTACAAAAAAAGAAAACAACATGTGTTATAACATAAAATAGCAGTCAGTCAACCCCATTATTTAGAAAATTAAGGCACTGATTATTTTTAGATTGTTGCTTGGCCATCACACCAAGCGCATTTTTAATATTTTTGCTACATCAGTTTTATTTCAAATCTAACTGTTCAGTGTTGCTAGTGCTTATTTTAGAGAAGTACCTAAACAAAAGCAAGAGAATGTGTATATGAGCATAGCGAAGTCCTGTTTTAACTCGATCGTTCTGCATTTCGTCTGCATGTAATTTTTTTCTAATGTTCCGTTTCTGGTTCAAGATGGTGGCCGTTTCAACGATTCATTACTCTTTTTTTAAATGTAAAATCGTCATGTTTATTTGGACTTTCTTATTCGCATTTTTTAAATACTATCCTACCTTCTTGTCTGAAGAAAGTTTGAAAACAGAATTGTCTTTGTGACGTTTCTTTGGACAAATTGTATAATTCCTTATTTGAAATTTTAGAAAATGTAACATAAAATACCTATATGGTTTATAATTAAAAGTAGGTAGGTATTTAAGTCCCTACTTACAAATCTTATGATTTCAGTAGAAATTTAGGTTTTGATTTACTGTTCACAAAACTACTTGTAACCAATATTATAATTACCTTAAACCTGTTGTCGCCCATGATATCGCTAGCCTTGTTCTTCTTTTTCTTTGTGTATTCGTCTGACATAAGTTTGGCAGCGAGCTCTTTATTGACTGGAGGAAGGTCAACCTTCAACTTCAACCTCGAAGGTCTTTCTTGTTCTAGCTTCTCACGGATCCTGCGCTTCTTGAATTCTTCAAATGCAAATGGATCGGCAATAGACTTGGCCTTCTTGTATAATCGGATATCGATGAAGTATCTGAGAAAATTATATATGAAGTTACAACACAAAAATTAACTTAACCCATATTACGGCGACGTTGCGAAAACACAATAGTCGGTTTGCCGGGACATTTTGGAAGAATTTGATGAATCGCTGTTTAACACAATAGATAAGAAATATTATAAAATGTGCAAAACACTATTTTGTGTTGCGGGAGGTTGTTCTGCAAAATTATAGTCTGAGACATTTTTACTATCACTTCTACATTTTTACATATATTTAATGTTAGCATTTGCAAATCCAATAAAAATTTAACAGATTTTTCACTGAGCGGAAATTTAAATGTATTTATTTTTAACAAATTATTATGTATAAGCAATAATTAGTTTCTTGAAATATCCAAAATGCCACGGCATTTATTTTTACTCGGGAGATATTTTCAATTTGTATGGATATTTCAAGAGACTAATTATTGCTTATAATAATTTGTTATCCTTTGTGCTATGCATAAAAAACCTTGTCTTATAAACATTAGTTTATCATAAATTTTTTTTAAAAAAAGTATTTATTTTTCTTCTTTACACTCTGATTGAACCCCCTTTGATAATGACCACAAACTACAACTTTTCTCTAACTGTTTCCGCAGCAGTAAGCATAGAGGATGGACCGCCAAACAACTTGGTCTTGCCACACTCCTTGCCTCATTCACATTCATACATACTCTTCTATTATTCTGGCTCTTGACATGGCCCGACTCAAGTATCTGATTCACTTGATGGTGCCATGTCTTCCTTGGCAACTGTTCTCAACACTAGTTATTGAGATATCAGCATACCTATTGATGTCTTAACAAATTGGATGATAAGAGTCTTTGAAGAAAAAATCAAGAGTCTGGGTTCAACTGTCGATTATTAATTACCCGTGCATGTATGCTCGAAGCAGGTTAGTTCCCATGAGATGTCCAAGTCCCAACGTCTCTAATTCGGCTTTGGTAATGAATTTATAATCATCGTAGATGTCTTGCGCTGATGTTGTTTCTAATTCTTCTGTCAAATTATCTAAAAAGGCACACCATCTTGGTGCCGGACCTACAAAAACAATGAAAAACAAAATTAAAAATATATCTACGTACATATTAATATTTATCCTACATGGATGTGGTTATCTTTACCTTGCAAGTCAACCAAACTTTGTGTAAATACTTAACCCGTAGGGGCCAACAAGAAACTTTAAAAAATTAAAAAAATACTTTTGTTAACCCCTATGGTGCTACATTTGCAGTCTAGTGAAATTATACCTTGCGTTGGTACACTGTAGAGTTCACTGTGTAGAGCTAGGTTTTAGAAGTTTTTTACGTATTTCACTACTGTCCATGAAAATTTGTGTTTATTAATTCAATTTTGACATTTTTTTATTTTTTATATTTTCTTACATTTTATACTTGTAACTTAATACCTATGTAAATGGCACATGTTGTGCCGTATATTTTTTAAATAAATTATAATTTTCAATATTATATTTGGCTTTTAGATATTTACTAAGTTTTACCTGTTTCATAGGAGTTAACACATTTCTAGCGGGTATTTTGTGCGCTGGCGCTACGCTGTCTCCGGGCGAAAATAAAGGTCCCGCGTGAATTTTTTAAATTTGTTTTAAATTGCTTTATTTCAAAAATAATTCAAATATTTAGTAAAAATTTGTATGTAGTAACTCAGCGTACCCAAGCTATAAAAGCACTAAACGAAAAGCGAATATTATTTGAAATGCAACTCTATTAACCTTGTAATATTTTATTACGGTCCGCTCATACCTGCTTTCTTTAAATACACCCGACATCTCTCGCTTGCTTGCATATAGGAGTTGAGTGAAGCGGAACAGAGATAGAGATTCGAATCAGGTTTCACGATCATAAAAACCCTCATTCCAAGAATTCAATTATTACAATAACAAATAATATACTATCCTTTTGTTGAAATAACGATGTAAACGAGAGGCACTAAGATAAATATCAAAAGAAGACTTGCATTACGATTCGATAATTATGTACATATTGTTGGGACCTTTACAAAGAGATTGGTATATAATATTCATATAAAAACATGGAATAATTCCGTCTTTTCTGCCATTGAAATATGGCCGGCGCAAAAGGTAGAACCACCCTTCCCGGCGTTAAGCATCAATCGACCGAACAGGTAGAACTACCTTTCCCGCCCGAAGTGTGTTGATAGCAACATGTAGATGATACACTACTGGATAAAGTGAGACTTTTCATTTTGTCTTTAACTAAAACAGTAGAAGTAACATCAGAAGACGAAAATGAATGTATGAGGTCAACACTGCAATTGCAGTGCTTCGTACCGTGTATGATTCAGGGGGGTATAACTTTTTTGGTTTTTTGATAACATCTTCACAACCCTAACCAATGAAAAGCCGTTGTGGTTTGGTCTCTCACTCTCTCCAGCATAAGACCCGTGTAACAGAAAGAGAGGCTACGCTCCACTTCCCCCGGAAACCATGTGACGCCATTGAAGCGTCATTTGACATATTCAGATTGTTGTTGCGAGTTGTTGTTGTGTGAAAATGTCTCAAGATAAAATTATCAAGCCGCGTTATGTGAAAGGCTGTACTGACAGACAGTCCACTCGACATAAATACCCAAAACACGGAAGCTTTGAGGAGAGCAGGTTCTGCGAATGGGCCTGGAAAATCGACAGAATTGAATTCTTATCTTACTCTATATTAGCGAGATAAGCATTCGTTTGTGACTGCCATTTCTCCGTCAGAAACAAAAAGCCGAATGGATCATTTCGAAGTTCCGCACTGCCGACTTTAAATCTTCCCAGCATTGGTAGTTATCTGGATTTACAACAATATCGGACCCGTTTTGACGGATCATGGAGGATTACAGAGGTATAAATCCGTTATATGTTCCATGAAAAGGAATATGTAATATGCTATGTTTAGTTCACGAACTTTAGTTATGCCAATAAATATGTTTATTCCAGAGCTTAATATCTTCCCGTGTACCAGCGGTGTGGTTCCTTCTGCTAAAAGGATCACGGAAGATTACAAAGGTAAACATCTATTCTATGTTACTCGGTAAGGAATAATATTGTAAATTTTGTTCATCCAATATGCAGATTTTTTTTCTTCCTTTCATTTTTTTTTTTTTTTTTTTTAATTTGTTCTTTAATATATTTGTTATACAATGGTATAGTATATTGTCCTCCACGCTAGGAGTTCACCTGTGTAGTTCGACCACTAAGATTATTTTTTTTTCAGACATCAGTGTTCCTGTAGGACCCAGCAGCAGTAATTCAGTCGCCACACAGAAAAAACGATGCTTCCCTGCGTAAGAA
This sequence comes from Hesperophylax consimilis, assembly GCF_061612785.1. Classification (NCBI taxonomy): domain Eukaryota; kingdom Metazoa; phylum Arthropoda; class Insecta; order Trichoptera; family Limnephilidae; genus Hesperophylax; species Hesperophylax consimilis. The sequence goes on along the minus strand of NC_142839.1, from coordinate 5,134,994 downwards.
TATTTATAGTCTCAGTACACATTTAAAATGTGTTTTGTGCTCATAAATTCTGTATTCATATTAATTTTGGAATAACTTTATGATTAAAACTACAAATTGAAATATTTAATCATTGAAAACGACATTAGTAACTAAAATGAATGTTTAAAACAGAAAAAGATTCATTCGCAGTCTTGGTACACTTTTAAAATGTGTTTTGTGCTTATAAATTTATTTGTGCTTCCTGTTTCTTTGTCTATCTTAGTGAAATAAAAAAAAAATACTTCACAATATGTAACTGTAATACTGTGGTAGAAAAGCACAATCATTTTTTGAAATTTTTTTTCCTTTTAAAGTAAAGGAATTCAAATTTCAAGTAATTTTAAGCTATTTTTACGACGGCCTCGGCACGACAGATTTTCAACTTACAAAGCGCCGTCCTGAGAAAATGTGCTGTAAGGAAAGGTACCTTAGAGCTTATTTTCGCAGGACCGCACTTTGTGATTGGAGCCTTGTCGTTCTGAGAGAATCTGATAACATTTATTTTTCTAATAATATTTTAGGCTGATGAATGGCTAATAGATCATATTGTCTATGGCCGCACCTTTTTTTTATTGTTTCCTCTACCTTGTCTATAGGACTGTGATGACGTCATTGGTTAAATAGTGGCAGGGGGTATAACTCCGAGAAAAAAGTGGGTCAGTAAAAAGGACACGGAAATCTCTATGGCTATGTGACATATATTTTGCACAAACCAGTGCGCAGTTAATGCATGTTTATACGCCGCTGTCAAAACAAATATTTGTATGAAAATGTCGAAAACTGTTAAAGTTCAGTGTGATGTGAAAGGATGTACAGACACTACATCAATTCGACACAGGTTTCCGTGTTTTAAGGAGTGCCAGATTCAGTTTCGTGAATGGTCGTGGAAGATTAATAGATTAGACTTCATTCAGAACCCAATATTGACGACATATGCAAGAGTTTGTGCATCGCATTTTGCAATTGATTGCAAAAGGTCGAATGGTGCATTTAGAAAGCACGCATTGCCGAAGCTTAATCTTCCCGTCATCGGACAATGCGTGGATTTGCCTCGGCCTCGGTGTGTAGAAAACAAAAAACTTGATTATAACAACACTACAGGGACGAATCTCTCTTTATTTGTTCCTAATGTATTGTATAACTTATCTTAATTTAACCTCAGAATTGAATCTATTTTCGTTTTTAGACCGTACCTGTGACGAGAGTATTGTGGCAGGATTCTACAGCGCGTATAGTGATGCACTCCAAGATCATGATTACATTTTACAAGGTACAAATGTCTTCTATATTACATCGGCTTACCTTATTAATTTTATTCATATTATTATTTAACCAACGTTTTTATTTCAGAACGTAATTTCTTCCCCAAACCCAGCGGTGTGTCCGTTGCTGCCAAAAGGGTATCAGAAGATTATGAAGGTATACATTTTTTTCATATTAGGTATGTGAAAGGAAATAATATTCTTTGTTTTGCTATGTAATATGTAGATCATTTCAATAAGAATTTTTTTTTTCAGATATGTTCAGAATTGTTTCTGGACCCAGCAGCATTGTACCTACATGTAAAAACGATGGTTTTCTGCGTAAGCAAATTTATAACTTTTTTTATCATAATTTTTTGGTAGCCTTTGTTTTGAATAATTTAATTGTGTTTTTATAGGTAAACGAAGGTGCAATTTAAGATACATTGGGTCAACTGCAACCCTTTCTCCAAAGAAAAAGATGTTGCATTTGGAGCTTTTGAGGACCAGGCGTCAACTAAGAAAATCGCAACAAAAAGCTGATGATTCTACCATTCTTTTGTCTAATTTTGCTGATTTTATTTATACTCATTCCACCTCTTCCACTTTAAATTCAAATGTAACTTCCTTTTTAACTATACCTGATGTAGAAGCCCAATTTGGGAAAATTTGCAATTCATTTTCCATATAAAAATTTATTATCGACTCCTATGTTGCAGGATTTTCATTAAAAAAGATGTTAAAAGTGATCGAAGGCTTTGAGGAATGCAAGTCATCTAGCATTGGTGATCCTTATGATCCCATGAATTCTTTTATTTTAACTAGGGAATACAGCATCGCAGAGAGATATTGTCTGAACTATCCTACGAAAAGCTTTGCCCTTAACGCTTTGGAAATTCATTGTGTTGTCGAGTATGTACTAAATCATAACTGTGAAAATATTCATCTTGTTCATATTATTAAAGAAACTATTGCCAAAAAAGTATGTTTCGATTGCATTAATTGTGAGGGGCATAAAAAAATTGTAATAAATGCAATTATTAAATTCACTGTGCCCTTCATAATTAATTCATGGTGTGCAGACATCAATAAGAAATTATCTGGCAAAGATACAAGACAATATGATGGATCAGATTCCATGAGGAAAATGGCCATGCAACGTTTTTAAAAGTATACTAAATGTAGGCAGAAATGGTTGTCCTAATTAGTTTACTATTCATCATAATATCTTTCAACACCTCTTTTAAAATATGTTTTGTACTTCTACATTCTTGTATTTCCTGTTTATGTATTTTTATATTGTCTTGGTACAACTTCTAAATGTGTATCATGCTTGTATATTATTTTATTTCCTGTTTCTGTAATATCTATATTAATATACAATGTATATGAATCATTTCTCAAAAAAAACTTGCATTACAAATTATATTTTATGCGAAACAACCAAAGTAAGAATCGTGTCTCCCTTCTTATCAGGACCAAAAAGAAATTCTCTTTTCTGATGAGGAATACATGACCTTACATATAATATCTTGTAAAATATATATGTATAAATGTAACTCGTATTAAAACGAAATACAAAAATTTCTTTGTTTTTCATTTTCCTTTAAAAGCAGAGAAATATCAAAATTCGATACTGTCGTAAAAAGCACATATTCATATTTGATAATCTTATAAATGTTCTTCCTTTATTTAAAGGATTTCAAGTCATTTGAAAGTTTATTTTTACGACAGGTTGATTGTTCATCTCAGAACAAGATTTCACCTGACATGCGTTGTCCTGAGAAAATGAGCTTTAATGAAAGATACTTTAAGGTCATTTTCGCATTACAGCACTTTGTCAGATGGATCTTTTTTGTTGTGAGGGAATATTTCGACATTGCAAACATTTTTATTTTTAAAATAATATTTTAGGCTAGTGAATGGGGTAGGCTCCTAATGAGAATTATATTGTCTATGGTTACGCTTTTTTTATAGTTTCCTCTATCCTAGTCGATGGTGAGTATGACGTATATTTTGCAGACAAATTTTATTTTACAGGCTTATCTATGGTAAAATTTAGGATTATTGGCTCAGTACAAAAAACCCGAAGATATCGATCTAGTGAGTGGTTAATTTATGAATAGTGGACAAAATTTCTCCCTGCAAAAGCTCGAAGTTATCAATCTAGTGAGTGGTTTTTTATGGTATGATTCTTTAACACTGCGAATGCAGGGATGTAGCCCCTAGAGATTAAAAACTAAAATAGACCTCATACATAACTAAACATTTTTTTGGTAAAAGAGTGTAAATAAGCGAGGTACACATTATTACAAGTCTCATAAAGTCAGGATTCAATAATTCTTATAAAAGAATATAAATTTTGTAGTCTTACCTAGTGTAGGAATATAATATGTTAGCATTTTTGGATCTTCGTTCGACATAAAGAGTAAACCGGTGCCTGGGATCACGCATAAGTTGTTGAAATCATGTGTTGCCTCTATACTAGTGTATTGTTTTGCCTAAAAACATATATAGAACAAATAAAATTAATACACATAGGAATATCAAAGCGATAAAAAATATATATACATAATAAATAAAATGTCATACCGTGTTCTTATCCCATATCTTCAAAATGGATGAATCCATGGAATAAATGTAATCCATATCTCTATGGTAAACAACGTCTTTGATCGGTAAGCCATTCATGTGGTCTTTGACTATGAGAGGTTTGCTAGATCGCAAGTCATACAATATGACATGTCCTGTAGATGTTCCTACTCCAATGTCTAATGCTCCATGGCAACTAAGAGCTGTTATGGATGGCACTACATCGAGCCTATGGTTAAAACAAACAACTCAATTTAATAATGGAAAACTTATACAAATTATGCATTAAGATAGATCAACAGGGTAAGATTAAATACATATTTTTAAACAGGCTTACGAGATCTCAATATGTGATATAAATTTCTAGTTTAGAGTTTAGAGCGGAAAAAAATAAATCAGATATACGTCAATTATTGAATAAAAATAAATTAAAGAAAATCCATTACTTTTAATACATAATTAAATATGGCATTCTCAGACTATAAAAATATTACTCTTTGTTATTTCGGCTACTGGCATTATACCTAGCTCTCTCATTCAAAATTTAGGCTTATTAGATCTGTCAAAGAATTTATATGTAAAAACGCAAAAATCAGTAATTTTAAATACGTGTAGGGTTACGAAAGATTATTTAAATATTTTTATTGAGAGATCTGTAGGATTTATAGGTCCAGTTAGGAGTTCTACCGAGCCGAACCCTCCGAAATGAAATTGATCTCTGGTGAGTTGACGTGTTGTTCTTGTATTGTTTTGTATTTATTATGCTTATATAATGCACTTGCATAATGTGGGTTGACTAGATTGTTTAGTTTTTCCTGTTTAGATTTAACTCGGACATAAAGTCGGAAAAAAAAAATTATAAATATGATTAAAAAAAAAAAGTTCGAGAAAATTAACAACAGTTTACCAGAACTAGGTAACATTTTACAATTAATTTTCTTTGAAATACGAATTAAAGACTTTCAAAATGAAAATGCGCACAGGATATTATTATATGTTAAAGGTTATTGTGAGATCTGTAGGATTTATAGGTCCAGTTAGGAGTTCTATCGAGCCGAACCCTCCGAAATGAAATTGATCTCTGGTGAGTTGACGTGTTGTTCTTGTATTGTTTTGTATTTATTATGCTTATATAATGCACTTGCATAATGTGGGTTGACTAGATTGTTTAGTTTTTCCTGTTTAGATTTAACTCGGACATAAAGTCGGAAAAAAAAAATTATAAATATGATTAAAAAAAAAAAGTTGGAGAAAATTAACAACAGTTTACCAGAACTATGTAACATTTTACAATTAATTTTCTTTGAAATACGAATTAAAGACTTTCAAAATGAAAATGCGCACAGGATATTATTATATGTTAAAGGTAGGCTACAGATTACGCTATACGTATCATCTTCTCTATCGCTCGCCATATACTACCAATGGGAATGTATGGCAAGCGCTATGCAGAAATAGACCAAGCCATGAAAATATAGCGCGCTTGTAGCGTGGTCTGTAACAGGCTTAAATGTCACGCAAGCAGATATTTAATAAGTTTATTGATAACTAATGCAGGCCTGTGAAAAATCACAGGATACATGGATTTTGTCTCCGTCTTCCAGGATGTAAAGCAAATGTGCATGTGGCAAACCCTGGTATTTTAACCTTTCCCTTACTGTGCTAAAAAATACACGCGTTCCGGTGCTGTATAGTCAATACACATCTCAAAAATAAGCGATTTAATATTGGAAAAATATGAATATTCATAGCTAATCGCTTATGTTTATTATAAAATAAAACACAAACACTTTGTATTTAACCACGAATTTATTATTTCATATATCGACCGGTTTCACTTCGACCAAGCTTCTTCAGGATATAATAATAACTAAATGCTAAGACAGAGTTATGGCTTATATATAAGAGTGCTTATGTTTATGATATTTTATATCAAATGTGATAATAATTGCTGAAAACATGAAAAAACCATCGGCAGATGCTAACGAAACGTGCGAGGGGTCCACATCTAACGACGGCCCGCGTCCGACTGGCTGGCGGCTGGCACACACACAGCTGTGCGGTCATAAGTATCGATGGTCTTAATCAAAATACAACTGCGGACGTGTGGATTTCTCATATTCCCGCGTAGCGAACTAAAGCAGGATATCAATAGCGTGTCATTTCCTCGCACACTCTTCGCGTAGCAGTATCACACGGTTGATTGTATTGGTGTATCTGTTTCCGATTTTTAACAAAAATCTCTGATTTTTAATTGAATTTGAAAACTATGTAAAATATAATTTTTTAATTCAGTGCATAAATGAATAACTGAGGAATACCTAAAATCTGAACCCAGAATTTATTATATTTATAGAGTTATTAAAGTTATTAGAAGCAATGTGTAATAAATACACACCACAGATAAGGAAAGGTTAAAAAATAAAAGTAAAACTATTAAAATTTGTAATAAAAAAAATATATATAGAGGGCGTCCGGGGGTAAAGTGCCCTAACTTAGGTGATGCAACGTGATGGTAAAAGTAGAAAAAATAAATAACTTTTCGAAATTACATTCTTTTTTCCCACACAAAAATATTTTTTCATTGAAGAATATTTATTTCCCATACAAATAATTCAACTTTTTTACCTAAAAAAGTTGGAATTTCGAAAAAAGTTATTTTGTTTTTTACTTGTACTATCATGTATATTGCCATGGCCGAGAATCGAATCCCAATCAACTGCTTGGAAGGCAACTATACTGACCATTACACCACCAACTATTGTAAGAAAGGTTGCATAAATTCATTATAATATGTACTGAAAATTTAAGAATTATGTATATATGATTATTTTAGAATATTACGATTTTCAGTTTCAGTGCTGGCAACCGGGGTGTTAATTTTATTGTGATTTTTTATTACATGGTTTTCTTTACCCGCCTCTCTAGACATAGACTGTTTGTCACATCCGAAATGTTACATACAAATAACTGAAATTACTTTGTTTAACAATTAATATGAAAGTTTGAAGAAAATGACTGGATAGAACAAAACAGAACATAATTAAAGAATTAGTTAGGTACACTTAGTTTAGGTATGGTGTTAGTTTAAATTTTCTGTTTGATTACTGTTCTTTATGTCATGGAACCGAAGAAAATATATTTAAAAAATATGTATGTAATTACTTGTCATCTATATCAGAGCAGTGTACAGCGCAATCCAGCATTGCCTGGCGGGACTTGGTGCGTGGGTCCCATCCCTCTAACTTCCCCTCCTGCGTCCCCACGATGACCAGCCCGTGCTCGGGATTCACCACGCAGTTGTTGATGCCTGTGGCGTTCGTCGAGTACGGAGTCATGAACTGCCCGGCCTCCAGATTGAGACGGTATATTTCCTGTGAAAATAAATAAATAATAAGTAAAAATACATAACGAACAGCTAGTTACGACAATTTGTGTTTGAGCCATCAATAAACAGTTATATACAGATTTACAGACTATTATTTGAAATTCTCCTGCACAATAAGATACCAAGTGTTAATTTAATATTAGCCTCCTTACTGGGTACTTTGCCCATGCTAATGCCCTATTTTATAATTTAAAAAAAAGAGAATATGAAATAACAAATTGAAATAAAATAAAATACAATAATAATGGCAAATATTATGAGGTACGGTTGTATATAATGAAGTGTGTATTGTAATGTAATTTTTTTTATTTATATTAACTCCACACAGGAGGCCCTGAAGAAAATAATTTCCCTCAGGGCCTATGGGGATGCTGTGTGAAGGGTCTTTTTGTGGAGAGGAAGGAGTGAACATGGGTCTTGAAGAGTCCCATGTTGTAGGAGGGAGGAAACACAGAGGCCTGCAGTTCGTTCCACAGCCGAGCTGTTGAACTTAAGAACGAATCGTAGAAGCGACCCATTCTCATGTGACAAATGTCAACCGTGTACAAATGTTGGGCGCGCGTTTGGTGTGTATCCCGACTACGCACCGGTGCCGAAGGGATCAATGACGCTAGTTCCTCAGAGCATCTTCCATTGTAATACCGATAGAACAAGGACAGCATACCTACCTGACGCCGTGCTCTAAAGATTGCAGTCTGTTTGTTAAGATTGGGGAATCTATCAAACGGACTGCCCGTTTTTGCACAGAGTCAAGGGTTTTTTTCAGGTATTTAGGGGCTCCGGACCAGAGATGGCTGCCAAATTCGACAGTAGGGCGCACTTGCGATTTGTACAGGGTCAGCAGTTGTGTACTATTAAAGTATCTGCGGGCCCTGTACAGTACGCCCAGCTTCTGAGAGGCCAGCTTTACTCTGGCTTCGATGGAGCCCCCATACCTGAGCTGGTCACTTATAGTTACACCAAGCATATCAATGGAAGGCCTGTTCGGAAGATTGCTTCCGTTGAAGGAGACTAGATTATCATTTAGATCCCTTTTAGACGTAATCAGACAGGATTGGGTCTTTGAAACATTAAATTCGACGAGATTATTTTTAACCCAGGAGGAAATACTCTCGAGATAACCGCCCATTCTCTGCTTCAAAGCCCTCCGAGCCGTTGGAGTTTGTGTGCCCTTTGGGGGCTTGTCAAACAAAAAGCTATCATGAACTGTACTGTCATCCGCGTAACAATGAATCGGTGCACATGTCAAAAGGTCATTGATGTGCAACAAAAACAAAGTCGGAGACAGAACCGATCCCAATGAAGTGTGTATTGTAATGTAATGAAGTGTGAATTGTAATGTAATGAAGTGTGTATTGTAATGTAATGAAGTGTGTATTGTAATGTAATGAAGTGTGTGTTGTAATGTAATGAAGTGTGTATTGTAATGGTATTATGATTGATTCCTCAATTACAGAGTGAGAAAAATTGTTTTAACCCCACAGGCTAATTTGTTCGCTTTTAGATATGAATATAACTTGAAGTATGAACTTTTAGATATGAATATAAAGCATGGTGTTTTCTCTTTCTAATACCATTTCGATCATATTTCTCACCATGACAGTAAGAGAGACACAATGATTTCTATGAGACATATACGCTGTTCCAAGCAAATTGACTACGTATAATAACTGCTTGTTAAAAAAAAACGAAGAAATTAGCCTGAGGACTTATTTAATGTAAGTAAATTAGTGTTTTTATGGATATGCAATAATTTGGAGATACTTACAGAAGAAGCTCCTACTACGAACAAGTCACAAGTCTGTTTGTGGTAAGCGAGATCACGACCAAATCTGGGCACCCTGAGGCGGTAATGTCTGCCGTGTCCAACGTGAAACTCTACATAACGATCGCATTGTAAAAATACAAGCTGAAAACGAAACAAAAAAACAAATTAATACACAGTGAAAACCATTCAAGCATAATTTAAACTTTATTTTTAAGTAACAATATTTTGATATTTTTTTATGCAAGTACCGCACAACTGGTCCCAGTGTTTTTATGCGAGTACCACACAAGAGTGTTGCACAACTGGTCCCAGTGTTTTTATGCGAGTACCACACAAGAGTGTTGCACAACTGGTCCCAGTGTTTTTATGCGAGTACCACACAAGAGTGTTGCACAACTGGTCCCAGTGTTTTTATGCGAGTACCGCACAAGAGTGTTGCACAACTTGTCCCAATGTTTTTATGCAAGTACCGCACAAGAGTGTTGCACAACTTGTCCCAATGTTTTTATGCAAGTACCGCACAAGAGTGTTGCACAACTGGTCCCAGTGTTTTTATGCGAGTACCGCACAAGAGTGTTGCACAACTGGTCCCAGTGTTTTTATGCGAGTACCGCACAAGAGTGTTGCACAACTGGTCCCAGTGTTTTTATGCGAGTACCGCACAAGAGTGTTGCACAACTGGTCCCAGTGTTTTTATGCGAGTACCGCACAAGAGTGTTGCACAACTGGTCCCAGTGTTTTTATGCGAGTACCGCACAAGAGTGTTGCACAACTTGTCCCAATGTTTTTATGCAAGTACCTCACCAGAGTGTTGCACAACTGGCCCCAATGTTTTTGAGTCTGAAGATACTGGGGAGGGGAAGGAAGTGTATAAGAACGCGGGGAAGTGCCTGGCTATTCAGATCTGGTCACCAAACAAAGCTAAAACCATTTCAAGCAACATTTCAATTATGAAATGTGGGCTTTCACCAGGGCGATACTGATAATATTGGGTGATTTTAACTTAAATAATAAACCCGAAGACGTCTTAACTGATTTTTCGTATTTCACAAACTCGAATGGACTGACGCAGTACAATAAAGTGAAGAACAGTAGCGATAACATTCTCGATCTTATCCTTAGTAATATAAATGTGTGTGACGTGATGAGAAGCGAGGAACCACTGGTGAATGAAGACCAGCATCACCCGACGCTGGACATTTCCGCGCGCCTATCAAGAGCGGTTCGGTGCAGACGAAGACCCCGCCAAAACGATCGCCGCGCCCCCCGCGGGCCCCCGCCTTCACTCCACAATTATAATTTCCACCAATTTAATTATAAGCGAGCAAACATAGAACTGTGCAATAATATTCTTTCGCATTTTGATTGGACATTTTTGTTCACCATAAAATCTGTAGACGAAGCAGTGAAATATTTAAACAATGTACTGTTTAGTATTTTTGAATTATGTATACCAAATAACAAACCCAACATCACAAACGATGTATATCCGATATGGTTCAATAAGAGCATTATAGATAAACTGAAAAGAAAGGAATCGCTCAGAAAAAGATATCTATTGCACAAAAAGCAATCCGATTATCTGATATTTTCAGCGAGTAGATCCGAGCTAAAATCTGAAATAAAATTTGCTAAAAAACAATACATGGAAAATGTTCAGAATGGGATCAAAGACGACATAAAATTTTTCTGGAACTATATTAGGTCACAAAAAGTTAACCCAACCTCACCAACATGCTTGATTGAGGAAGGCGTAACTTTTACTAACCCTAACACAATTGTAAATAAGTTTGCTGACTATTTTCATTCCGTCTATAGTCAAGTAACCCCTAAACTTGAAACCAATTTCCCAACAGCATCACCCTGGAACGTTGGAGATATCTCACTCGGATTGACCAACATCCAGGAAATAGAAACTTGTATCCGGAATCTCCGACCTGATAAGGCTACTGGTCCGGACGGTATTCCTCCTTCAATAATTATAAAAATCTCTCCAAATATCTGTGTTCCCCTTGCGTACATATTTAATCTCTGCATCATGTCTTCCACATTTCCACAGTGTTGGAAACTAACGAGGGTCAGCCCCATTCACAAAGCTGATGAAAAGACTGACGTCAGAAATTATAGACCAGTTGCAGTACTGTCAACAATTCCAAAAATTTTTGAAATGATTATCTGTGATAAAATCAGTCCACAAATCACGCCTTTCTTAAGAGGTAATCAACATGGCTTCTTACCGAAGAAATCAACGGTAACCAACTTACTCTCTTTCTCTCGACGGGTAGCACAAAGCCTAGACTGTAGGCATCAGACGGACGTAATTTACACGGACTTCGCAAAGGCATTTGACCGAGTAGATCACGATATTCTAATAAAAAAGATGCATAAAATAGGTTTTAATCAACCCTTACTGACATTTTTTGCGTCATATTTAAAAGATAGAAGTCAGTATGTAAATATAAATGGATACGACTCCCATAAGTTCGCAGCTCTGTCAGGAATTCCTCAAGGATCGAATCTCGGTCCCATGTTATTCCTCATTCTGATTGATGACATTCAGGATTGCATACGTCACAGCTCATGTCTACTATTCGCAGATGACATGAAACTGATGAAGGAAATCGAATCAGATTATGATTATTCGAAACTGCAGGCCGACCTCGATTCAATCATGATATGGTCGGTAGAAAATAAACTTAACTTCAATATTAAAAAATGCGTTGTTATGACTTATAGTCGTTCACAAAATCCGGTATTCTGCCAGTATAGAATGAATGGTGAAGTACTTACACGCGTAAACATCATCAAGGACCTTGGGGTGATCTTTGATCCTAAGCTGACATTTTCAAACCACATAGTCCAGCTTACCTCGGCTTGCTCCAAAACTCTTGGTTTTGTAATTAGAACTTGCAAACAATTCAATAACAAAGAAGCAATGACCTCCATGTTCAACGGAGTGGTCAGAAGCAAGCTGGAGTACGCCAGTACTGTCTGGATACCTTATCAACTTAAATACATAAATATGATTGAACAAATTCAAAAAAAATTCCTAAGGTATGTTTACATGCGATCATACGGAATATATCCGAAATTCATGCATCACGTGGAACTGCTAAAGGAGACAAATTACCAAAGCCTGGAGACTAGGCGTAATGCCGGACTCATGGTATTTGAATTAAAGTTACTAAAAAACCTTATCGATTGCCCATATCTCCTGTCATGCTGTGGATTATTCGTTCCTGATAAATACTGTCGAAATCGTAGCCACGACCTATTCTGTATACCGCAGGGTCGGACAGATGTCATTGCCCGACATAGCATGACAAGAGGTATGACCTTACTAAATGCCCTACCAGCGGATATAGATGTGTTTAATATCACTATACCATGTTTTAAAAAATATATGTACATGTATTGTTAGTTTTAATAAAATTGTACCATAATTGGACTTACCTGTCTGTCGTACAATAATAAAAAAAAAAAAAAAAAAAAAAAAAAAAAAAAAAAATATCTTCCACTCTGAAACGCGCCGCAAATACATGTACTATACTATTTAAATAACATTCAATTTAATTAGTATAAAAGCCAACTATTTACATCCGGGGAATGTAAAATACTGCTTTAATGTTCCATTTTCGTCAAAATTTCATGTGATTTGACAGTTTGACAATGTTTTTATTCTTGTTTGACGTATCTGTATTGAGCGTGGCCAGCGATTCTAAAAGTTAACCTTTTGTTTTAACCAAAAAGGGATATGATATATATTATGGATTTTGTTAACTTGTGCTTATTCGTTCTGAATCTTCCATTAGAAGATATTTTATATTTCCACCAATTTACAAAACTTTTGAATGTTCTTAGATAAGTAAATAAAAATTGGATTATTTTGTGTATTGCGCCATTTTTGTGAATGTGTAAGAAAATGGTAGTAGGGAGAGAAAACTTACAAATACTATACAAGTACAAGTAATGTGTAAACCATGGTATATTTAATTTTATTTGACATCAACATACCTTAGTGTAGTCATCGCTCAAAGATTCAAACGTGATCACCTCCGAATCCAGACATCTCTCAAATTTCAAAGACAGATTATTAACTTCAAAGCACTTTACTCGAGGTTTGTATATTCCAGTAGCCATTATGTATTGTCCATCTTTAGATACTTTGATAGAGGTACTAAGACCTGGCATGCTAAAGTCTTGAATGAGCTCAATTCGACGACGGATATCGACATCTTTTTTTAGTAGAGCTCTTCGTTTTCTCTCCGACAGCCACTGGAAAACAGGCAGATTAAATTAACATCGTGATTTATTATTAGTTAGCAGCAGTTATATAAAAATACACTGAACACTCACATCGGGTAAAGATTTTCCAGCACTTAGGTTATATATTTTCACATTGTCTATTTCGGAAACCTGCATCTTGGAGGTTTAACGGTAAATAAACTTAACAAGAGCAATTATAAACTGGATGTTTTCATCTTTTGCTCCACATTTCGTAGTCACTATTTAACGTTTTACGAATTTAACTGAATTCACTGACGATCTGTCAACCTAAAACACGTGTGTCAGAAAGTTTGTTATTGTCATAGAAAAATATTTTTGTAGAAGTAGTGTATGTTATGTGTATGTATATATGATGATATATTAGAGATGGGCGTAATTATTCGAATTATATACCTTCGAACACCGAACCGAAATTTTCGATTGGGATAATAATCGGTTGATATGTCCCTAGGTATATACATGACTTGAATTCACAGAAAGACCAAAGCGAACACGTGCTCCAGCATTTGTCTCTGTGATTTTACACGCAGATGGAGGCGGCAGTTCGAATTATTAGACATTAAGTATTTAGTAAAGAGCCTGGCCGGAAATCGCAATAAAAATTTAGAAAGCCAACTCAAGCAATACACCCATTAGTCGGCAGATTTAGCTCCAAACCCTCATCAAGTAGTAATTCCGAAATGGGTGTATTGTTAAACCAGCGACCCGGCAATAAAAACCTTCGCTCAAGGCTAGGCCATATTGTAATAGTTTGAAAGCTTTGGACAAATGTCATTTTAGCATCTTTTAAAATAATAATAACGACTACGGTGAGAATGTCGATGCCAGCGCCACGGACTCAAACAGCGTACCGAAGTGGTGTAAAGCGGAACCACTTTAGTTCCAGCACCCCACGACAGGTGCGCTACGGTCGCCGGATTGCGCAGCTCAACACATTCCACAATCAAAAAACAGTCAAGAGTACCCAGTCAGAGAGTCATCATCTCGCCCCCCCTTGGGGCGGCCGCCGAGGCGCCTCCGCCCAGGAGGCTGCCCTCTCGGCGGTCACGATCTCGACTAGTTCTCGACAGTTCACATTTCCGCACTCGACAGTCATCATCTTGGGAGTCATCATCCTGCTCTCCCCCTTGGAGCGGCGCCGAGGCAGCTGCCGACCAGGGAACTGCCCTAGCAGAAGTTACCGTCTCGCCTCCGCCGAGAAACTTCCTGCTCTCCCCCTTTGGAGCGGCACCGAGGCTCTTCCGACCAGGGAGCTGCCCTAGCAGAAGTTACCGTCTCGCCTCCGCCGAGAAACTTCCTGCTCTCCCCCTTGGAGCGGCGCCGAGGATCTTCCTACCAGGAAGCTGTCCTCTCAGGAGTCGCTGCCTGCCGACTCCGCCCTTCGGAGCCTTGGCCCAGGCTGAACCAATTCCGCCCTTCGGATCCAACCCAAGTTGTCGCTTGTGTGATGTCGGTGATAAGTGCGAACGTGGAGATCCGCGGTTCAAGATAAGAAATATAATTAAGCTAGATTAAGACTAACCCTTCTTTATACATTTTTTTAAATAAATTTTAATCGTGTTCGAACTTAAGTAACTTCTTTTTTTTGTACTCGTTCCTCCTTTTCTTTTACATGAATAATATTAATTATTAACTTCCCTTAAGTAGAGTCGTAACACGGTGGGATCGATTTCAAAAGCAATCAATTCCCATTTTTATATGCATTACTTATAGAAATTCGAAATTTGAGTGGATCATTTTATATTTTGTCCATAGATATATATTTCATATTTGACACAATCGTGATTCCCTGTCTACGTCATTATTTGTCTGTGGTTTTTTTGACATCTTCAAAATAGTGCAATTACATCCCTTGTTGAATTTACAATGTCTTAAATTATGCACAAATACCACAGGTATTTATAGACCTCAATTAAATACATATTTTTATGTTTATAGTCCAAACATACGCAGTAAGATTATAGAAACGCGCTAATTAGTATTTTTGTTTACAGATAATTAAAATATAATGGGCCACCTTTATTTTTGGAGGGGCTTGGAATGCTTATCTATTGAAAATGAATGGATAAATCGTACAGGAGCAACAAAATTTTGTGTATTTGGAAATGAAATTGTCGTTTTATGCGACGATCGAAGTGTATATCACTCCAACCTTGAGAATTCATCAAATGTATTGCACTTCCAAAAAATACCAGATTTAATCGCCACTGATATAGCATCTTATAACAGGCAGTTGTTTTACGTCGACATATATGGACAAGTTTATAAATGCGAACCGAAATCATGGGAATTGAAAGAAGAAGTTATAATAAAAGAAGATGCCAGAAATTGTCATCATGGACACAAAACACCGAGTCATCGGGTGAAAATAAAATCTATTGCTGCCGGAGAATTTGGTATTCTGTTCATAAGTAAATGTGGACAGCTGTGGGCATCTGGCTTCATGCCCCAGCTTGCAATCGATTCAGTCGATCCAAAGAAGGTGTTATTCTTCGAAGGACGCACTGTTTACCAGGCTGCAGTTGGTGAAAAATTTGGAATGGTTATAGTTCGTAAAAAAATATGTGAAGATGAAACTGACAGTGAAAATGATGAGGATGTGTTTACCTCTTCTTGCATGGAGTGCCAAACTGATACAAGGATGTCAACTCCCTCGCAGGTGTCTCTGGTGGACACTTGTCCCCTGGGGGCCGCGGTGTACAAGTCCAGCGAGGACACCAGCAGCACCTCCGCAGCGCACACACACACAGACCTGCACGGGCCCCACACACCCACTGAAGACACCAGTCCATCCACAGAAGACTCAGAAAAAATACACATCGATGAGAATACTAAGAATAGTTCGACACCAACTAAAGAACTTACCAGTGAAGAAAAAACGAAAACTTATCTAGAAACAGTTAATGAAGAAAATGCTTCGACTTTGAGTAGAGAAGTTAGTGTCGAAGATAAACCTAATTTGATTTTTATAAATACTGAAGCAGCGAAACAATTTCTAACCAAACAGCTGTCCTGGGTGTCTGCGGGAGAGGATTATCTTGTAGAGTGCACTGAAAGACCCACAAGGATTATTAAAGAAAATGTCTCCAATCTCACCAACCTGGTGGTGGAAGGTGTGAAAACTGTTGGAGATAAAGTCGCCACTCTTTCACGTCACATGAGTGGAAGCAGTGAAACAAATGACGCTCTCGAAGCTTACGAAACTCTCATTGCGGAAGAGCTGAATCCGTTAATGTATTCACTATCTTCTAATTACAAAATGGACGAAATTCAAATGTCCTCTAGCACAGTGAGTGATAAGGAGCATTCGCAAAATTTAATATACGACCGAGCTAAGATGCTTGTCAAGATTGGCCAAAATTTGTTGAATTCAGAAATTTGGGTGTGGGGCGACGCAAATAGTGGTCAACTCGGGACAGGCGACACCGTCAAAAGATCTCAACCAATTACCATTCCCCGGCTGGCCAATCTCGGTATTCATAAAATATCTTGTGGAAAGTCACATTGCGCCGCAATCACTTTGGATGGACGAGTCTTTTGCTGGGGACACAACGAATGGCGTCAAGTCAGTACCGATTCGGATAGTGGCAAAAGTAGCCCCCAACACTTCTCCGCCAATTCTAATACAGATAGAGCGCGAGATGTAGCTTGTGGGGATTACCATACCATGGTTTATACCCTGGATGAAAATATATTCTTCATTGGAAAGTATAATTCCGCGTTTACGCATGAAGCCAAAAACCTTAAAGGAAGCATTAAGGACAAGGATACACTTATGATCGATCCAGATCTTCAGAAGAAACTGCCTAAAAGTTATCGTCCTCTAAAAAAACATAAAGATTTTTACACCACACTCTCGGCTGATCTCAATTTCAAGTGTCATATTTTATCATCCGGAGTATTGAGCGCATATCACTTGCAACCATATCGTAATCAAGAACCACCGGCTCTCCAGGACTTGGCAATAGAACAACAGTTTTTAGAAGAGATGACTCTTGTTCATCAATCTTTAATCAGGCCGCTTTTGAAGGTGACGGCATCCATAGCTTCTAATTCCACAGTATTTGAATCCTTGTGCTGTATATACGCCGACATTATGTATTTTACAGCAGTAAATGTTCTTTCCTTCTGGAAATACACCGAAGGTCATAAAAGAGCTACCGAGATTGCTTTGATTCAAAATTGCGAAGAACATATTTCATTATATGAGAAATATTTGAATGCAGTTTGTAATATAATTGTCATAAATGGTTTTCACGTAATGAGCTCGTACCTAGATGTACCGGTGCCGTTAAATAATTTATTCAATGATAAACTTCCATCCAGCAAGCAAAAGAGTAATAAAACGATATCTGAAGGTATTATATTTTATGCTATTATGCACCCACTGAGTCGACTGAATACATATAAATGCATGATACAATCACTCTTCAAGAAATATAATTCGGGCACCCCTTCTGCTGATGTCAAGGTGGGCATTGAGCAAAAGTTAGTAGATGTCCTTTCAAAGTGGGACAGTTTTATTCACACGCAGGAACGAAAAAGGAACGAAGCCAACGCTACTAAACAGTTTTGGGAAGGAACGGGGAAAACCCTCGAAGTGTATAGGTCACCCGAACGGAGATTAGTGCGAGAATCTAAAACAGACGCTCTCTCTCTTCTTCACTCCGGAAGATTTAGTTCTCATTGGTTTATTTTGCTGAGTGATGTGTTTATACACATCAATGGAAGCACCCAGAATGCGCACAACTTGATAACCCTCTGGGTGGAACCTGTCAATGATACAGATTCATTACAAAATGCAATTCGTGTAATCACTCCAGAAGAATCTTTCACGGTTTACGCCGCTACATCGCAAGAAAAATTCAGATGGCTGCTGGGCTTCCAAACTGCAATCAAAACTAGTCTGAATAAGAGCAGCAGCGTAAATGCACCTTTAGTAAGGACAGCTATTTATACGTACACCAATAAAAACCAACTATACAAAGATGCTAAATATTCAGGAAGATGGTTGAATGGAAAGCTGCACGGTACTGGCAAAATGGAATGGCAAGATGGTAAAATATATTTGGGACAATTTCACAATAATCAGATACACGGACAGGGAAGGATGGACATCCCCAACGTAGGTGTGTATGAAGGCCAATGGAAAGAAAATCTTCAAAATGGATTTGGCATCATGAAATACACTTCTGGAGACATCTACGAAGGTTACTTTAAGGATGGATTGGCTCATGGCCACGGGGTGCGCAAGCAAGGGGACTTTACCACCTCCACAGCCACCATCTACATGGGGGAGTGGGTGCAGGGGGTGCGCCAAGGCTACGGAGTGATGGATGACATCGGCAAAGGAGAAAAGTATTTGGGCACTTGGAGCGACAATAAGAAGAATGGTGGGGGATTAATAGTCACATTGGATGGAATATATTACGAGGGAGTTTTCTTAAATGATACGTTGACGGTTAGTTAATTTCAGTATTTTCCCCATAAAATGAAAATTTATTTATCAACTTGCAAGTTCCCGTCAAAGTAAATTTCCTCTTATTTTGATTGACGTTCAAAATAAGAGGAAATTTATGGTGTGCAAAATTTCATCAAGAAGTGGGAAAAGGGGATGGTGGTGGTTTTTCTAAATCTCATGTACCATTACTTTCCTCTTGTTTTAAAGGTCAAGTGTGCAAAATTTCCTCAATCTCAGAATGAAATTGTAGATTTGTATAAAAAATAAATCTGAAAAATGACACTCTTCCTTACAGCAACATAACACTGAGACTCATACTTTTTGTCAGCAACATAACTCTGAGACCTGGCCTGAGACCATAAATATATTAAACAGAAAATCCAACTTAATTTTGTTTTAGAACTGTGTGGGAATCATACCCTTCAACTCAAGTCAATGCAAATTCACTACCCTATGGAGGCTAAACGAAAGTCTTAAATTATTGTTTTTTAGGGTCATGGAGTAATGATATTTGAAGATGGCACTCACTACGAGGGGGAATTTAGATCTGCAGGAGTGTTCAACGGCAAAGGAAAGCTCACCTTCTCAAGTGGGGACTGCATCGATGGAACTTTCAATGGGGCCTGGACAGACGGAGTCAAAATAAATACGGGAACACTACACATGAACATATCGAACCCAGTGCCAGAACCTAACACCAAGCCAAAGTTTGTACTTATTTTTATATTTATAAACAACTCAATGAACAAACTCATATTGATAGTTCAGAAAGGTTTCGAGCACCTAAATCTCTTAAAATTAAAATGGATTACCTATATTATTTACTGAGCGTAGTGAAATCCTGTTTTAACTCGACCGTTTTGTATTTCGTCTGCCTGTAATTTTTTTTGTATGTTCCATTTTAAGATGGTGGCTGTTTTACGTGTTACACGGGCCCTACAAACATACTTGTCCCTTTCGCCCCATAGGACGTAGGAAACGTGGCAAGGGAGCATCGGTTCTCCCACTCTAACAGATTTCTGAGCATTGGATTGGGAGTGCCGACGCTTTCTTGCCACGGGTACTATGTCCTACGGGAGCGAAAGGGACAAGTTTATTTTATTTATTTATTTATTTATTTATATATATATACGCCTAAAAAGGCTTTTACATAGAAGTGATACATGTGATGTTTTGGACATCCACAAAAATAAACGATAAATAATAAAATAACGTGCTCTAAAAAATTTTTTGTTTAAACAACGACGGAAGATTTATTGACAGACAGGCCTTGAGTAAACAGATTCCCACGGGAAAGGAGAGACCGGAGGACAGTCGAGGTTTGAACTTGGGTGGATTGACAGCCCCGAGAAAGGGATACAAATCAGAAGTGTTGTTTGAAATTGCAGTTAATTATTGAATTCAAATGGTATTAGAGAATATTGCGGAATATTGAATTAAAGTGAAAGATTATTGATCCGGTGTTTGTGTGAAGTGAAAGTGATTCGACTCAGTGGGAAAACAATTAATAATAATGACAATAATAATAATTGGATAATTTGTAGAGCGCCGTTTTGTAAAAACCCACCTCAGGGGCGCCAGGTGTTGTGCAATCGCGATTGTGTTATAAAGTTGTGTTGATTTAAACGTGATTTCGTATACAGTTCGAACTAGATTGCTTGTCTTAAAAACATGAAAATAATAAAAACATTGATTGCGTTTTAAAATAGAGTGAATGTACTTAAAGGCAGGAAGTGTTTAATCGGGCTAAGTTATTGATTTGGCGAGATGGCATTCTATCCACGGAGACCGAAAACCAGAGAATCAAATAGATTATTAACTGTGGGTTCGAATCCTAACAGATTAGGGAGGTACAATTTTATTTACAGGAATATTTAATTACCCTTTTATAAGCGTAGGGAGGAGGTCGAAAATTAAAGTGATTTAGCTATATAGTGTAACCAGGTAAGTTTCACACGAGGATTTGGAGGTGACTAACAGGGTGAGTTTTTTTATATTATTTATTAAATTTCAGAGGACCCTTTTAATAATAATAGGATACAACCGAGGTACAGGAACCGAGTTTGCAACGCCTGCAACCCAAATAATCTTCCCATAAGTAGGGATACGCTAGACGCATTGTCAATCAGCTGTGAGCGAGAGACGAGTCAACGACCTTTTCATATATAGGCCGAGAGGCGCGGAGTACAGTCAGTCAAAGGGGAAGTTTTGCTAGCGTATGCCGTCCCAAATTGAAAGCGATCGGATACAACCAGACGGAACAAAATGAAAACTTTTCTTCTGTTATTTGACCTTCTAATTTAATACCTTTCATCTATTGTTTGACTTCCTAAGTTACGAATTGGGATGCACAAAAACAAATCTAAAGTCGAAAGAGGGAGATGGTAATCTCCGAAATAAAACTACCAACCGAACAACTTTTCTCAACAGGTATCTTTCGAGAGGTAGGCGGCCTCTTTAAATTAAATGCAAAAAATCAAACCAATTATCCGTTTATACCTTACCTGAGAGGATAGGTATTCAGTAGAAGTTACCCATACCTAATACACGAGGATGCTAGTAACCTCATAAAATAAATACTGGAACCAAATATTAAAATACAGACAGTCCTCATCCCAAATTTGGCATATCGAGTAGACCTTACATATATCTCACATGATAATTGGCTGAATGGGTAGGCACACAACCTATCGTTAATAAGCAGGCAGAATGTCGACAAGATCGTCGTGTGTTATATGTGTATTGACCTAGAAAGGGATGTAAATCCCCGACGGCGTGGGAGTTACAACGTTTTCTGGAGGTGGCACGTAACTTAGGACCTTGCGTGTCACATTTTCGCGACTAGATTCGTGATAAAGGGATGTTATGGTTTTCCCCTTCTACACTCAGTAAAGTAGTTTATCCTGGAGGTGTTTGAGATTGGGGCAATTCTGAAATTGGTGAAGAGACCTGGTTTTCTTTATTCTGGCGTGAAGGTTGCCGATTTGGAACAAGGGGAGACCCGGCCGGTTGTGATATCCAGACACGCAGATATCGATTGCCTTGTTCGAATTATCATCCATCAGTTTTGTTTGGTAAGCGGAGGAGCCAGTCTTAACTTGAAAAAAAATTCATTTCCTTTCCTCTCCTTCCCCTCACAAAATATATACATGGATGGCGCCGACAACTAACACCATGAATTTATCGTATGTATATCACATATATAAAATCTAACACTTTATTATATTCACATTACCCTACGATAGGTAGAATCGAGTAGCTAGGGGGGGGTGAGCAGGCGACTTAGAAGATAAGGTTTATAAAATGGTTTTGAAAAACAGCGGTAATGGATTCAACTCACTCTATCTCAAAAGAACCAAGGGATACCACACAAAACATAAATAACTAGGTTTCTAAACCGAGAAACAAAAACCCAACACAACGTTCGGTGAAGCCTTTTTATACTGAACCGTCACGTGAAATGAGTACGTTCAAGGTCGTACGTCACGTAGACAAACTAGGATGTACACACTTGAAGGGGTGTGTAATAAAGAAAAGACGGCAGGGAGGACCTTCCTACCCCGGATATATATATAACCAAAGCCTTATGGAAAAGTTTGAAGTAGAAAGGACAGATCATTACATCTGATGCCGCAAACCAGGAGAGATAGATATACAAGCTGGTTTGAATTCATTACTGTTGTTGAAAAAAAAAAAAATGGATTTCATAAACCTTATTAATTCACATTAACAGCAAAAGAAATGGTACCTATCGTCAAAAATGATAACAGAGACATCGTACTTCAAAGGCAAAATAGAATAAACAGACAGACCCGGAAAACATTGAATTCATTGTGACGACAAAAAACATCTAAAATGTTCATAAACAACGAAGCCAAAGGATAAACAAACATCGAAATCGGATTAATTATAACACAAGAATAAGATAGCTGGGACAAATCTAAAATAAACATTGCATTCAGATATCGTGAAGTATATGGCATATTTTATACCGTTGATATTTGAATAAATGTAAACAATTATTGTTTATTCCAGATCTAAAAGGCAGAGAATGTTTAAGACATAAATAATAAAAGACAGACAAAACCATCGGATCACCGCCGAGGACACAAAATAAAAACAAATCAACATGAAAATAAATAACACTCGAACATAATACAAATAACGTATTGAGGTGAAACAACACTGTTTAAACAAATAACTCAGAGTTTAAAAATAAACAAGTGTGACATGACATATTGAATTTCTACCCATAGAGACACAAAACACTTGAAAAAGCTGAGGGCGGAAAAAAACTCACCAGTAGAACAAGCCGATAATCACGGGAACCAAAAAAATAAACAGATGCTAGGTTAGAAACGAAGAACAGGGGCGCTCAACATTTTGGAAGAATTAAAATAAAATTTAAAATAAAAATAAAAAATAAATACAGAGGTATTCGAGAAACGTAAATTACCTACTTATAGTTATTTCTAATCCCATCGACTAACACGAGGAAGCGAGATTACCCGTTGGGCTTAGAACTAAAGGGAGGCTGTGATGTTTTGGACATCCACAAAAATAAACGATAAATAATAAAATAACGTGCTCTAAAAAATTTTTTGTTTAAACAACGACGGAAGATTTATTGACAGACAGGCCTTGAGTAAACAGATTCCCACGGGAAAGGAGAGACCGGAGGACAGTCGAGGTTTGAACTTGGGTGGATTGACAGCCCCGAGAAAGGGATACAAATCAGAAGTGTTGTTTGAAATTGCAGTTAATTATTGAATTCAAATGGTATTAGAGAATATTGCGGAATATTGAATTAAAGTGAAAGATTATTGATCCGGTGTTTGTGTGAAGTGAAAGTGATTCGACTCAGTGGGAAAACAATTAATAATAATGACAATAATAATAATTGGATAATTTGTAGAGCGCCGTTTTGTAAAAACCCACCTCAGGGGCGCCAGGTGTTGTGCAATCGCGATTGTGTTATAAAGTTGTGTTGATTTAAACGTGATTTCGTATACAGTTCGAACTAGATTGCTTGTCTTAAAAACATGAAAATAATAAAAACATTGATTGCGTTTTAAAATAGAGTGAATGTACTTAAAGGCAGGAAGTGTTTAATCGGGCTAAGTTATTGATTTGGCGAGATGGCATTCTATCCACGGAGACCGAAAACCAGAGAATCAAATAGATTATTAACTGTGGGTTCGAATCCTAACAGATTAGGGAGGTACAATTTTATTTACAGGAATATTTAATTACCCTTTTATAAGCGTAGGGAGGAGGTCGAAAATTAAAGTGATTTAGCTATATAGTGTAACCAGGTAAGTTTCACACGAGGATTTGGAGGTGACTAACAGGGTGAGTTTTTTTATATTATTTATTAAATTTCAGAGGACCCTTTTAATAATAATAGGATACAACCGAGGTACAGGAACCGAGTTTGCAACGCCTGCAACCCAAATAATCTTCCCATAAGTAGGGATACGCTAGACGCATTGTCAATCAGCTGTGAGCGAGAGACGAGTCAACGACCTTTTCATATATAGGCCGAGAGGCGCGGAGTACAGTCAGTCAAAGGGGAAGTTTTGCTAGCGTATGCCGTCCCAAATTGAAAGCGATCGGATACAACCAGACGGAACAAAATGAAAACTTTTCTTCTGTTATTTGACCTTCTAATTTAATACCTTTCATCTATTGTTTGACTTCCTAAGTTACGAATTGGGATGCACAAAAACAAATCTAAAGTCGAAAGAGGGAGATGGTAATCTCCGAAATAAAACTACCAACCGAACAACTTTTCTCAACAGGTATCTTTCGAGAGGTAGGCGGCCTCTTTAAATTAAATGCAAAAAATCAAACCAATTATCCGTTTATACCTTACCTGAGAGGATAGGTATTCAGTAGAAGTTACCCATACCTAATACACGAGGATGCTAGTAACCTCATAAAATAAATACTGGAACCAAATATTAAAATACAGACAGTCCTCATCCCAAATTTGGCATATCGAGTAGACCTTACATATATCTCACATGATAATTGGCTGAATGGGTAGGCACACAACCTATCGTTAATAAGCAGGCAGAATGTCGACAAGATCGTCGTGTGTTATATGTGTATTGACCTAGAAAGGGATGTAAATCCCCGACGGCGTGGGAGTTACAACGTTTTCTGGAGGTGGCACGTAACTTAGGACCTTGCGTGTCACATTTTCGCGACTAGATTCGTGATAAAGGGATGTTATGGTTTTCCCCTTCTACACTCAGTAAAGTAGTTTATCCTGGAGGTGTTTGAGATTGGGGCAATTCTGAAATTGGTGAAGAGACCTGGTTTTCTTTATTCTGGCGTGAAGGTTGCCGATTTGGAACAAGGGGAGACCCGGCCGGTTGTGATATCCAGACACGCAGATATCGATTGCCTTGTTCGAATTATCATCCATCAGTTTTGTTTGGTAAGCGGAGGAGCCAGTCTTAACTTGAAAAAAATTCATTTCCTTTCCTCTCCTTCCCCTCACAAAATATATACATGGATGGCGCCGACAACTAACACCATGAATTTATCGTATGTATATCACATATATAAAATCTAACACTTTATTATATTCACATTACCCTACGATAGGTAGAATCGAGTAGCTAGGGGGGGGTGAGCAGGCGACTTAGAAGATAAGGTTTATAAAATGGTTTTGAAAAACAGCGGTAATGGATTCAACTCACTCTATCTCAAAAGAACCAAGGGATACCACACAAAACATAAATAACTAGGTTTCTAAACCGAGAAACAAAAACCCAACACAACGTTCGGTGAAGCCTTTTTATACTGAACCGTCACGTGAAATGAGTACGTTCAAGGTCGTACGTCACGTAGACAAACTAGGATGTACACACTTGAAGGGGTGTGTAATAAAGAAAAGACGGCAGGGAGGACCTTCCTACCCCGGATATATATATAACCAAAGCCTTATGGAAAAGTTTGAAGTAGAAAGGACAGATCATTACATACATGATGCAGTACAATAAGAGAATATGTATTATACAGGAGATATTGACAGTAAATAGATGTAATCCATTTTAAGGAAGGAAAAAAAAATAACATAAAGTAAAAAAGAAATTACAACAACACTACATGTAAGACAAATCATTAAAACTAATTTACCAACGCTACTCTAATTTGTAGGATTCAACAAAGTGTTGGTGTAGATTATGCTTAATTCTATATATGGAGTCAATAAATAAATCAATAGCACCCCCATACTTGTTGCCCAGATCATGCATCCTATTGGTCAGTGAGTGTGTCTGATAGTTGGTCGAGTATGTATTACAGAAGAATGTTATATTTTGTCTTGTATTCCTAGTCGGCACATGTAGTTTCATAGTGGCAAGGATGGCAGGACTATCAATTAAGTTGTTAATGACTCTGTGTAACACAACCAGACAGTGTTATTAGATGCAATTGATTCATTAAACTGACATAATTAATGTAATCAATAGGAATTCCGAGCTTAAAATTTACGTACTTAAGAAATTTGTGCTGAACTCTTTCTATATTATTGGAGTGAACTTTATATAAAGGGGACTAAATAGGTGAATTATACTCCAATTGACTTCTGACTACAGTGAAACTCTCTTAAGAAGTTTTCCTAGGGACCGGGGAAAAAAAACTTCTTAAGTGGGAAAACTTCTTAAGTGGGATTCAATTTTAGCCATTTAATAACTCCAGTCCGGGGCATACGTCATTCCTATGTCTACCTACGTTAAATTGTCGTGAAAACAAGCTCATATGATCCAAGCGGTCAAAAAAAAAATATATATATACATCTTCTAGTTATCATGCGTTTCAATCTACATTTTAAATTTATGCATATGTATTTCCTAACCTTCAAACTTAATTTACGACAAATGTCAGATGAAACATGATGCACGGCAATTTTTGATGTTTGAATGAAAAAAACGTAATTATAATGCATATTTTACCATCTCCCCCGCCATATAATCATGTTGTTATGTATTTAAAGGTGAAATATTCCGTATTAACCGTGATCCGATAGATTATCAAAAGTTTTTCATGTTTTACAAATTCGATGGAATAAAAATTTTATACAATAATATTACGAAACATCTCTATGTTCATTATCAAAGGGAAGATTATTGAAGGAGGCGTCAAATGTATGCAAATGTAGATCTAGCCCACGTAAGGTTGAGTTTAATATAATCTTTCATGTTATTTCGGCCTTAAAGACGCTTGCATATTTGTTACATAATTCCGCATTTTTTATTCGTTCCATTGCTATTTTACCTAGTTAGGGGATTAGGAGACGGGGTATTTGGTTTATTTATTGGTTACGGCAGGTTACGGCTTACGGCCCGGCGGCCGACCAAGGGTTTTATGGTCTCAGGTACTAGGTATGGGTTTCAGTCAACGTCTTTCAATTTATGACTTGGAAAAAGGTTCATTTTAGATATTTTGCGACACAATATTTCGTTTGTGTTGATTTTACCGCCGGATTTCTAAAACCTCTTAAGCGGGAAGCAGTTTTAGCTCTAAAACTTCTTATGTGGGAAAAAATCGTGTTTTTTGTATGGAATTTTCAAGGGACCAAAAATCAAAACTTCTTAAGCGTGAAAACTTCTTAAGTGGGAACTTCTTAAGCGAGTTTTACTGTAATGAAATATGGAGGGTTCTCATACAATCTATGGACTTAAAATCAGTTAAAGTTCTGCAAAGGAAGCCAAGCATCTTTAAAGCCTTATTAGTTATAGTTTATGTGTTCAATGAATGACAAGTTTTCATCGAATATTACACCCAAGTCACGAATATGTGATACTGGTATTAATTTAATATTATTTAATGTATATTCATGTAATATATTAAAACGAGTTTTGGAAAATCGTATTACTTGACATTTCTGAATGTTCAAAAATAATGCATTTTGTTCACACCATTGATGAAGTTGTTCTAAATTACTCTGTAAAATTTGACAATCGTATACATTTCGTATTCTTTTATATATTTTTAAGTCTTCAGCAAATAGCAGAACTTCTACATCATTAAATTGGTCAACAATGTCATTGATAAATAATAAGAAAAATATTGGGCCGAGGTGGGACTCTTGAGGAACCCCACTTGTGGCCTCGAATATATAAGATTGTACAGAATTACTCTTTACACTAAGCACCCTATGGCTAAGATAACTAACAATCCAACTCAATAATTTACCTTTGATGCCCAACAATCGAAGTTTATAAATAAGTATGTGATGTCGAACCTTATCAAAAGCTTTACTAAAGTCAGTGTATATACTGTCCACTTGTTGTTTGAGATCCAGAGATTCAGATATGTAATTTTCATAAATCATTAAATTACTTAAGGTAGAGCGACCTGTGATGAAGCCATGTTGGTTAGGAACAATAATGTAGTTGATTTTTTTATTTTTTTTTATTTATTCACATTTAAACCCGCTAAACTACTTATGTAGTTTGTCAGCTATATAGCTTATAGGTTTTACAATGATATCTAGGACTAATTTCTCAAAAACTTTCGGTAAAGCAGACATTATACAAATTGTTGTTTGTTTTTGGGGTGTTATGCCGTGTTGCGCTAACTCCTTCTTTAGCCGACGTTTCGGACAGCGTTGCAGTGTCCGACTGAAGCCCTAAAAGAAAGTCTTATTTTGCATAAATATATTTAGTGCGATATTCAACTTTGTCCAGAAAATGATCCCACACCATTCAACACTACGAAATGGAGCCATTTTTAACCCTTCAGTACTTTTCAACACTTTTGTTCAGTTTGCAATGTTTTCTGTGTACTTCAAATGCGCTATATACATCTTATTTTTTAATTTTACCTTAAAAAAAATACTGTTTTAGAAACTAGATAAAATTATCTTTCCGGTGAATGCATTTAAAATAAACATTATTGTTTCTAAATAATAAAATTTTAATATCAAACGTGAAAAATATTGTCAAAAATGCTTACCACATTTTTATTTAATTCTTTGCTCTGAGAGAACTCGATATTTCGAAAACACATTCGTCTTGTTTGGGGAATTTGTAAGAAAACTGTAACTTCACTTTTATCTCGTTCATACAATAAAAAATAATTTTTAAAGTTTAGCCGATTGTTACGATAGCGACGCTAAATATGAATTATTAATTTTGGCTATTTTATTAATTGCATCCAGTATTGAGGCAAACTGGAAAGAATTATTATTTCTCTTTCCAACGTCAAAAAAATTACATGTTTCCGCGTGGTGTTAGGGAGTGGAAATCACCAATAGTTGTAAGAAATGTGCAGAATTAAGAATGGGAAGAAGGCTCAGTTATCTGGGGTTATGTTAAATTTAAAAATATTTATATATTTCAGATCTTTTGGCTATCTGAGTGTGCTCCCCGAGCAGAAGTGGAATGGATTATTCCGCCACTGTTTCGAGCAGCTAGGATTTCCCGACAACCTCCTTCCCGGGATGATCGACCAGAGCCTCAAAATCAACAACACCGCCTGGAACGAGAAATGCTGGAGGAACATTGCAGTCATCCTTTCCAATGCTCAGGACGAAATCATAGTCCACTCCAGTTCCATATCGATGGACATGCCAAAAAGAAGCGATAATAAATTGACCTCCTCTGAAAAATTGGATATCATACCGCAATATGGTCAGACGTCATTGACGATGGAATCTTACAATGAAATCAGACAATACATCTCCAAGGTAAGCTGATATGGCTTATTGGCTTAACCGGTTCAGTTATAATCACTCCCACAGGTGGACCAATCATATGTAACTATATATAAAAACCCCTTTAACCAACTTTTTTCTGCTAGGCCCTGCAGGTGGCTTTTTGATGGGCTTTGCACAATTTAGTCAAGTTTTCGATAGTAGTTTTGCCCCTTTGTATGAACAACAGCAATTATTGGAATGTGTGCAACAATTTACTTGTCACGTAGGTACCTATTCATTTTTCTATCCAAATAAAAACATTTTTGAATGCCTACGTAATATACGTGTGTTGTATAACTTTGTTCATTTGAAATTCACTGGACGAATCAAAATTAATTTCTTCTAAGCCCCTTATCCTATGGGTCGGTAAGCAATCGACATAAACTGAGTGCTGCAAGACCCTGCACAGAAAATTATGTTCATCATAGTAAGGTAACGGTCTGTAGCTCAGTTCAGTGTGGAACTTTTCTGCACAGTGTCTTACAGCACTACCGAAATTGTGCATTTTGACAGCAATTTAGAGAGCTCTAAAATTTCAAGTTTACCATCGGCCTATCTTCTTATATCTTCTATATATATTTATTTCATGTTTGAAAATAAAATATTACAATTTACATATATTAATGTATATTTCAAATACAAAAACTAAAAGGTGTTTTTATCTTTTTTCTAAAATGGTTTTTGTTTTTAAGACATCTTCAAAAAGAAGATATACATATACACGGTGTCCGGAAACTCGTAGTACAAGTACAAGCGGGAAACTGGAGAAAACCACATGGGGAACCCAAATAAACATAAAGTTTTTTGATTTGAGCATTTTCACCAAAAAAAAAAAAAAACAAAAAAAAATATTTTTCGGCTATTTCAGGGTTAAAATTTTTTCGTCATTCGATCTGAGACGCGCGCCGACGCAACGGAGAGAAATTATTATTACCATAGGTACTTACAATATGTAGCGATGTTCCGATCTCCAATTCAAAACACAAACGTCAAATAAATTATTTTAAATGTTCACCGTTAACTTCCAAGCACAGTTGGGTCCGTCTGATGATTGATTATCGCACTATTTTAATCATGTCAGAGTTAATTTTTACCTCGTTGAAGGCTTGATAAGTCTCAAAATCAAAACATTAAAAACGTACAACTCTTTTCAAACACTCACAACAACTTTCCAACAATCTTAAAGTATCACTATCAAAACAATAATAACGCACAATAATCTCTCCATGTATTCGATGGCAGCTCTGGTCGAGTTTCCGTTTGCTCGACCTAAGCACATGAGCATATCGTAATATTCGGCGTTACTGTATTCCATTTTAAACCACAATAATAATTAAAATTTTCAACAAACGAGTAACTCACACTTTTTTTAACATATCAAAATAACACACACTTTGATTTAATGTTTGTTAATTAATCTGAAAACAAAAAAAGGGTTAATTATAGCTTGTTGACACATAAAAGTGTTGTACGCCGTTCAAATTATACGACCACTACACAATATCGTTATCAGCAAACTGAAGTCCTGACAAATAAAATCTTGTCGCGAACATCTTGTCGCGTGGGTGGTCCGACACCGGACATCAGCCATTTTTAATGTACTAGCCCATCATTAATACGGGTACAAGTCCAAAATTTGAAGAAATTAGTTTTTGATGCAGACTTGAAATAAATTAGGTAAATTTTAGATGTCGCTGTCAATGGTTAATATGCACTTTTTTATTAAAAAATCTTTTGATACACCTTAATTACATTAAAATAATAACTATTGGCACTGGGGGCAGTGGAAAATATTTCATTCTAAATTTCGATTACGTAAACTTAAAATTAGTTTTCGTTCTGTGAAACGAGACTGTCCATTTTCAAACATTATTTTCAAATGTCATTTTGTTATGTTGGTATTCTTGTTACTTTATGAAGAAATGAACGCCTAGAGACAAAATCGCGCGGGTGTTTTTTTTTCAATGTTAAAAAACTAAAATTCCGCCTAATTAGTATTTACCTAATAAGAATGCATTGCGTGCATTGTGATTGAAATTTAATATCTTGATTTTTTTTTAATTAAAATCTCTAATCGCGCGGGCGTTTTTTTTTAATGTTAAAAAACTAAAATTCCGCCTAATTAGTATTTACCTAATAAGAATGCATTGCGTGCATTGTGATTGAAATTTAATAGCTTGATTTTTTTTTACATTAAAATCTCTAATCGCGCGGGTGTTTTTTTAATGTAAAAAAACTAAAATTCCGCCTAATTAGTATTTACCTAACAAGCATGCATTGCGTGCGTTGATTAAAATTTATTAGCTTGAATTTTTTTTTTACATTAAAATTTTATTTTTATAAGTGAAATATTTCTGCGATGTTGAGCGGCTACGCTAAGTTTGTGTGACATGATTTAGGATACAAAAGAAAGTGCCCCCTTTATACCGCCTGCTCGCGTCAAGGCAAGAAAAACATCCCAGTTTTCAAGTAGTTTAACGGCCACGCTAGGTTTGTGTGACATGGTTTTTGATACAAAAGTGAATGTATTAAAAAATAATTACCAAAATTAAAAACATGTTTTTTTACATCATTTTATTTCCAAAAGTTGATAATTTAGTACTTACCTAATTTTCCAGACTTCGTAGTATCTTCAAAATCTTCTAGCCGTTCGTTATACATTCAAGTGTATCAGGAATACCAACATACCAAAGTGACAGCGAATGAGCTAATGTCGTACAATCTCACAAGACGAAAGTTTGGCTCTCCTGAACATTTATCTTTATGGACTTGCATCCGTATGCTTCTCGGGTACAGAATTTGTTAGTCAGTCAAGGGGTGGTCATTCACGATGAAGGGCTGTCACAACATAGAAATTTAAAACACCGTTCAAAAATACATTTGTTTATTTATAAGTTATAAGTTGAGATTTTTACAGTAAGCAGATATAGAAAAAAAGCTTTATAAAATGAAGGGGAAAAAAGCTTTTTTAGGCGTATAAATAAATAAATAAATGTATCTGATTCCAGTCTAGAGTCTTGACGATATAGCGTGGTAATTATTCTGGTATAGGTACTGCATATAAATGTCTTTTAATAGTAAAAACCTGGTTACATGAAGGCAATGGATGAAAAAGCCGAGGAAGACATAATGAGTCAAATAAAGTGAGTGAAACAATACAAATAGTTTGAATTGACGGCCGGCGTGGACGAGGGGCACAGTCTCTTGACTCCCAATCCGAAGGTCGTGGTTCGAGTCTGGCGTGCGCAAATAAATTTTATTGAAATTAATTGTCTAATTTCACAATTAATTAATTAAAATAATAATAGTATATTTGCGACACGTTCCAGAGTGGAAGATACCCTCAGTATAACCCACATGTAAGACCACCATTCAGAATTGAAATGTTGCTTGAAATGGCTTTAGCGGTATTTGGTGACCAGATCTGAATAGCCAGGTACTTCCCCGCCTTCCTCCTCCCCATCTCTTTCCCCTCCCCACTTCCTTCAGACTCACAACATACCTCAATTAGGGATGCCATAGTCTTACTGTCTCCAGACAGGAGCAGACTCTTGTGCGGTATTCACATAAAAAAAAAATTACGTAATGCAAAAAAAAAAAAAAAATCGATGTGATTGAGTAACATAACACACGGTGCGGGTTGTGAAATGGTTCAAATTAGTGATCAAAGATTGACATTTAATACAAAAATAAGTTATGAAAATAAATCGAAACTTTGTCATAAGAAATAAATAGTGTGCGATTTGTTTACACAGCCCTACTGACTTTCGTCGAAAGAATGTGAAATTTGATACTGATGTGCGATCTGCTTCGTGTTATTTTATGGAAACTATAGTTCGTCTCTCTTTCACGTGTTTCTTGAACCGAGCAAATAGAGACAGCTATAATTTTGCCATATTTTGACGATTAGCTGCGTCTGTCGGCCCCCTAACAGCTGTCGAAATGTTTTTAACCGTGAAGCGACCGAATATTTTATTATTACAAAGAATTAAATGATGGTCGATTTCAAAATAATGCTTTAAATCCTCAATTCTTTGTTTGTTTTTCTTTTAAATAGTTTTAATTAGTTAGGTACTTTGATTGTCACTAATAATTCACAAGAATTTGACCAAAAAAAAAAATCAACTTCTGACTCGATTTACTCGAAAACGAAAGCTCAAATCAAAAAAAGTTATACAACAAAATCGACTCCAAATGTGATGTAAATTCCCCAGTTTCCCGCTTGTACTACGAGTTTCCGGACACCTTGTATAACACATTTTAAATACCTTGGAAATATTGCAAAATTCAATGAGAAATTTCCAAGGCTTCAAGTTTATAAAACAAATAAACTACCCTCTTCTGCTGTATAAATGAGGCATCAGCACGGGTAAGCCATCCAGTGAGGCCAACATTACTAAATCGTACCAAGAAATGTAAAATATTGTACCAAATAAAAAACAATGTGTATGTATTCCTTTTTATAGCTGTTAAATATCAGTTTAGTCAATTTTTTTATTTTTTTTATTTATTTTTTTTTATAGTGAATACCTCACAAGAGTCCCAACTGCTCCCGTCTGGAGCCAGTGAGACTATGGCATTCCCAATTGGGGGATGTTGTGAGGCAGAAGGTAAGTGGGGAAGGGAAAGAGGAAGGTGGGGAAGTACCTGGCTATTCAGATCTAGTCACTAAACACGGCTAAAGCCATTTGGAGCAACGTTTCAATTCTGAATGGTGGTCTTACACCAATTTAGTTTATTAGTAAAGTTTTTACATATGTACATGGTTGTTTATCAATTGTGTTAATTTTACACCACGTTTTTTAGTGAGGCTGTGTGAATTAATTGATTTGAACGATTTAATGAATTTAGGCCTGCGAGATAAACGCCCACCCCATCGGGCAGCTGGTGGCGGGGTGTGCGGCCGCCTTCAGCGCCTCGTACGGGGGCGTCCGGGTTCATCCGCTGCTGCTGTCCCACACCGTGGACGAGCTCAAGTGTCTCTCCCGGAGGATCTACTCGGCCATACGGCTGCTGTTCCCCGCACTGCCCACCCCCGAGAACTACATCATACTGCGGGACGGGAATGATGATGGTGATTTGAGCAAGTAAGTTTAGCCCATAAACTACGGATTACAAGCACACATGTTAACCATAAAATGGGGTATTTTCGCAAACCATGTGTAGTGTATGGAGTATTGTCGTTTTCATTTTCGGGTAGTATGCAATAATACTCTTAGGTCATCTATGTACTGGTATTTATTAGGGAGCTGTTTTTAACAAAATAGGCACACAACTTACATGCATCGCCTTTTATAAGATCTCGCAAGCATACTCTCTCGCTTGCACTCATACACATTCGCACAGACATCACACCATGAATACTGTTAAAATGTGTGGAAGGTTTAAAGTTTCTTCTTACTAATTCTGATAATTGTATTAACACATTGTAGTTGGGCGCTTCAAACAATAGACTCTAGCCTATAGGGGGTGTTTTTCGAGATTAGCGCAAAAATATATCGCTTTCTTAAAATTGACACAATTTCTAAACCAAATAATATTTTCGATTGAAATTTTTAAAGAAATCAGATATGACATTTGATCATCAAAAATAAATTATAATTGCTTTGATTACATCATAATTTCACCACATTTCAAAGCTGAATATAAAAACCTGATATTAATTTAGTAAATAGCATTCAATATTCAATATTTGAGAAATCCATGTAAAAGATAACATGTCTATTCATATCATATAGTTATATAATAAATAATAATATATATTTGCCATGCCCGCAATTTTACAATCGCTGGTTGTGTGAAATCTGATCGCGTAAATATTGAACAGTGTCGCCTAAGGCCGAAGGCGAACACTCAATAACTCATAAGTTTAATTGCTTCTTGTCATAAAAGAGTCTTTTGCGGTGGCCTCGCCTAATTGAAGAGCCCATTCCACTTATGAATCATAGTATTTATTCTTTCAAAGAATCAGTACACTTCATATGTTGATAATCCATCACACACTATAAGTGCATGTATCACATAAATTCCTCCAAGTATATGCTTGTATAACAACAATGACAATTGAGTAAACAAAAAATAAAAATAATTTTTATAGGGATAAAGTCCTATACATATTCAAATAATAAAATACCAAACAGTAAACAAAACAGTGCGAGCGGTATAAAAAATAGTCCAATACGTGAATGGACTCAACCTAAACTGGAGATTGAGATCGCATAAAAGCTCTAGATTTGTGGCGACGCCTTTACAAGCGGCACACTAGCCAATCTGGACAAGGCATCTCAAATAACGTCGACAGACTGTCGCCAGCACCCAGGTAGCAAATTTCCCGCCCAAAACCGACAGTCGACAAAAACAGCATTTGCCGTGTCCCGCAGTTGACCGACAGTCCGCGAAAAATGGCAAATGCATGTGTAAATTAAATATTTTCATTCATTGATTTTAAAAAGATCATTATGATGTAGAAAATGACACTGGCTGGTAAGATGGCTGGCACCAACCTTGCTCGGCGTGATGTCAATGCCTCCATATTCACGAATAAATATGAACAAGTCGTTTAAACGTTATAGAAAATTTATTTCAACATAAAAGTAAAATAAAAATACATTCATTATTGTAATTTTTTTCTTAATTTGTTTTGAGAGAAAAAAAAACAGTGATTAAACCCTATTACTGGCAACTGGGAATCTTTAAGGGGATTTAAACGAAGATTGGAATAATATTTCAGGGGTGAAAGGAATGGGGGACCAAAGCCCATACAAGCTAAAATAGAAATACTATAAATTGTACCCTGTAGTAATGTAAAGACCAACAAAATTAAGTTTTGTATTTGTTCCGTATTTTTTGCCTTTGCCGAATATTATCGGTGTATAGCCACAAAATCGACAATAGACAAATTGAATAATTCCTTATTTGAAGTAAAAGAAGTCACATAAAATATAGTTTTTTTTAAGAACCTACTTACAAATCTTAATGATTTCAGAAGTAATTTTGGTTGTTGAATATGAAAAAATTTGAAACATATTTTTTTGAATGCAAGGTCTACTGTTGTTGACATACATGTTGACCATAAGTAGTAATAGTTTTATTGCAGTTTATTTTAAAGTACGGAGGCCTTTTTTTTGACAAATCAACCTTTTAAGGTAGTTTCAGCATTAAAAATTTGAATTGTTGTATTTATAACAATATATATCATGTATAATTACCTCCTGAAGTTAATACACTTTGCCTCCAGACATCCTGTAAAGTATTTAAGAATAAAACATACCGCGCCTGTTAAAAAAAAAGGCTTTTTGAGATTTGTTTAATTAATTGTTAAATTTTACATAACTACTGCAGTACTAGGTATACAATAAAATAAGAACACTTTCATTCAAATGCCGGTAGACGAAGAATATTCCGAGTATTCGAAAATCTCGAGAAATCGAGATTATATTAGTTGTGACATCAACTCCGCGTTGGAACTTGAATATCTGAAATTTATGAATTTCCAAATAAACTGCCATTTTATTAATTATTCTTATTTCTTCACTGCAACATTATGAAAAAAAATTATGATGAGTTTATCTCAACGCATTTAAAATATCAGTTTTTCTTCCAGTGATGAAGTGGTTTCCGTGTCAGGAATAGTCCAACCCCTTCTACTTCCGAGGGTTCACCCCTCTCTGCATGTATTGTATGCCTTGCATCACCAAAAGGAAGATGTGGCTTACTGGAAAAGGTTGCTAAAGTGGAACAGGCAGACTGATGTTACCCTAATGGCCTTCCTTGGCATTGATCAGTAAGTATTTCACTTTTTTGTTTTATTGCAACACTTTATATTTGATTTTCACATTGTTGCCATTTGTAATATTTCTTATTCTATTGTTTCGTTATATTGAGAAGCACCTATCTACTTTTATTTTTATTTTATTGCAACACTTTGTATATGATTTTAAAATCTAAATGGTTGCCATTTTTAATATTACTGATTATATTTTTTGAACTAGCGCAGACTCTTGAAAAATCACAGGATTGTTTGAATTCTCGTTTACAAATCAGTTCCAATTTTTTAAATAATAAAATATCATATCAGAGGTAGATACAATTTTGAAAATGACACTTAAATTCAAAGCAAATTTGAATTCATTCAACCATATTTCGTGTTCACGTTGGACTAACTAACGCACAGCACAGAAAACTGAAATTAGTATGTTTGTCATGGTAAAAGTTATTAGTGATGGTTGACATTCCTGTCCGGGTTACAAAGAACCGATTCCTTTGCTGTCTCTGGATCTCTCGATATTATTTCTTTAAGAACCGGTTATTTTTGGAACGGGTTCCTTTGGAATATATATCAAAAGCCGCATTGATAAATCCTTTCCTACAGCCCCTATCTTAACCCGCCTCACAAGGCTGCCCAACCGAGTGGCGACCTAGCTCTCCTGCCTTTACACTTTCAATTTAGGAGGGGGGTATTCAATTTGAGAGGCGGGTATGGGTACCGCAACCCCGGGGAATGGAAATGTTTGTCCCTGCGATAGGTCACCCTAAGTGGTCAAATACGTTTGGTGACGTATCAGGGGTGCCCGGGTTCATGGGGTGAGGTTTGTCTAGGTCAGCGTCTTCCGGCTGGCGAGTATTGCGGAACCCAATTTATTGCGTCCAGTACTCACAGGACGCGCAATACTTAAGAACAAATACTAAGTACGAAAGTCTCTTTGAGATATCTGTTCCAAACATCTGTTCTAGTATATATGCTTCACCTCTACTAGCTCCCTCTAGCGGCTAGAGTTGTTGATATTGCCACTATTTCACTGGAGTTGGACTTATTATTAATATTATTTGCTATTGGCAACATCTCTAAAAATCATTGAATGTTTATTTGATTATTTACAGAAAATTCCTGATAAGTTACACAGCCAAGACGTGCGTTGGCACGCCGCCTTTTTCACCCGTAAAAGATCAGCTGTTTTCCGAAGCTGTTGACACATTACAGCAACTAAAGACGACATTCTGTCCAATGGAAAAGTTACTTGTCATAAAGAGTACTTTCCAGAAGATTACTGCCGCCGTTCAAAAAGAACTGGGTAAATACTGCAATAAACTTCTTGTTGTTTCAATTAAATTCTTTGTGATATGAACTGTAAATTATAACTGTTTCTTTTTTTTTTAAAGGTCCAACATATTTGTGGACTATGGATGAACTCTTCCCAGTGTTCCATTTTGTTGTGGTCAGAGCCAGAATTTTACAATTGGGTTCGGAGATACATTTCATTGAAGATTTCCTAGAGCCGTGTATGCAGAATGGAGAACTCGGCATAATGTTTACCACACTCAAGGTACATAAACTACATTAAATAAACACATTAGATAGGATTGCCATATTTCCAACATGAATACAAGAAAGACGTACCAATGAATAACTGAATGCACTTAGTCACTTAAAAAAATAAGGTGTAAATATACAGGCAAAAGAAGATTAAATTTGTAGGCCAAACCATAGTTTCTCAACCTTTAAAATCGAATAAATGATATAAGAATGCGTATAGGACAAATAAAGACACATTAATTTTAATATATTTAGATATATATATTTGTACTAATTTGTTTTATTTTTATTTACAGGCATGCTATTTTCAAATACTACAAGAGAAGGTGACAATTTGTGATTAGTTGAATAATGAATTCAACAAAGGAGACGCATTGATTGTGTCGACTGTCTCGGCATATCAAGTGATTTTTAATTGATATTTTAGTTGTATTATCATTTAGAAAAACCAAAGCCATATATCTTATTCCATGTAGAAAAATTTGCCATAGTATTGTGTGCGAGTATAATGTATAGTATATTTTTAGCCCTAAGTCCAACTATTTATCAGTTTGCTCATATTAAGTTAGAAAATAAGTGTTAATCAGTGTTAAATGTATAAAAGTTTTAATTTAGGAAATGTTGAGCCATTTTTTTAAATTATGATAGATTTTTTTTATTTCTATTCAATTTTAGCACTGTGCGTCCAAAAACTATTTGTCCATAAACAATAAATCCAAAGACTAATGAACAATCATTATTTTCTACGGTTATGTTTATCCGTAGCGATAAATAATAATAAAAAAATTGTTAAAATACGTAATTTTACTTGGAATAAGGATATTATGTGTTACTTATATTTATGGATAAAGGAACAAATTGTCTATCCCATTATATTGCGCTCTCATAAACCAAAATTATTACTTTTACAGAATAAATGCATCTAATCAATGACACTACAATACATCTAGACTTGTTGCTGTCTCGCAAAATTAAGATAAAATGTGGCAAGTAAGAAACACTCTTATGTTTCCAGTAAATTCTTAATTCAAAGGTTGTTCATTTATGACAAAGATAGACATTAAAAAATATATCTACAACGTAAAAAGGTCAGCGTTTTTGTATTCAAAATTGCGCAGAATACTACCCCAAGGCTGACCACTGTAGAGGTCTGGGCGCCTGACGGATTTTGAGGTATCAAGTGATCATGTCAGTGCCGTGCCATAATAGAGCAACGACACTTTGCAAATGGCAGCGATTGTTGATACTCGTTGTCGCTGCTGATGTTTATCCGCAAGCACAAAAATAAGTTATTAGGTTATTTTATTCAGTAAAGTTTACTTAGTGACAGCAGTTACTGTAATTTGCGCATCCGCAGACCCGTACTCTAGTCGGCCTCCTATTTTCTCTAACGACGCATAAATCTTCAGGCGGGAAACAATTGTATTATTTATAATAATCGATAATAATGAGTAATTTGCGTGTATTTACAATTATGTTATTCCTTGAATTTTACTGGTGTTTGCCGAGTAATTGAAACACTATCTCATTACATACAAGGGCATATAGTCTCTTTTGTAAGGCAATTTACTTGGAGTTAGCACATGACTTTACGTGATGTGTGACAGTTTATCTAGTACTAAAAGTAGGAAATCGAAAGCACTACAATTGACATACTTTTTGGTTGCCACTTTGAGATTTATTTAGCACATCTATGTATATTGTAACGTCATTGCATCTAATCAAAATTTAAATATTTGAGGAATCTTTATACTTAACTCATTTTCTTTATAATGTTTATGCATTATATATTATGTACATATTATAAAAAAAATGGTGTGAAATAATTAATGATTTTAGCTCAATTATGTGCAAGGTTATAATTATATTATTTAATCCGCATGTAGATTAGTTTAGCTCTAGTCCAATACAAAACGTTAAAAGATAGAAATAATGTGTTAAAGATGCAAATAATAAAAACAGTAAATAATTTTATTCCTAGGTCGTTATGAGAACTACAAAACTATGGCTGAACTGAATTTAGAACCACTGGTTAGCCAATAGGTTACTGCAAGATAGAACAAGAGTTTTTAATAGTTTCTTGTACTGTATGTGTTATTACTTCCATACGCAAGAAAAACTATTCCATTCCAAGTCAGTTGGCTTTAGCAAGTATAGTAAATTTTGGTAAATGTATAGAAAATAGAGACACGCTTAATATGCACATTTTATTTTTACAACACTTTGTGTCAGTTAAGCCGAATTTACATTACGCAACTAATTGCGCACAAGTTGTTTCATGACATTAGTTGCACTTTTAGTTTCACATGAAAACATAGTTTAATCATCCATAAACTTTAATTTTGTAGAAGTCAGATAATAAAGAAAAGTAAGTATTTTAGTTTCTGAAAATGGAAAATAATGCATTTTAGTAGCTATTTTGTTAAAAAAACTGATCATTTTAAT
Source organism: Hesperophylax consimilis (assembly GCF_061612785.1). NCBI lineage: Eukaryota > Metazoa > Arthropoda > Insecta > Trichoptera > Limnephilidae > Hesperophylax > Hesperophylax consimilis. The sequence continues at coordinate 5,093,764 of NC_142839.1, read as the reverse complement.
GTCACGCCATGTTTTTACATAACTAAGAATGTGTTTTAGGATCATGGGTTCATATTTTGGCTTAAATAAGAGAAGTAAAAAACTTGCATCAATAACAATCAAATGGCCGCCAAGTAAACGATAGATTTCAATTTTAACGAAATATTCATAGACATTTTAGTAGACCTGCCCTAAGTGATTAAAAGCGTATTATTCCCCACTCCCCATACCGGTTCCATTGGAGCCGGCTGGGCTCGCGTATGGCTTCCCGTGAATCTTGAGAATGTGACGTCATCATTCTTGTTCGAACTAGCGTCGAGCTATGGTCCAGGCATTTTATGAAATAACACGGCAAAATAGTGGCTTGTGATATGAAAACTTGTAAAAATATATGTGAAAAAGAGAATAAACCCAATTGTCGTATTACATTCCATATGTAAGCATCATTTTAAGCTTATTCACGTCGTATAATATGAATCAGTTGTAGAAACATATACTATCACATCGAGCCAACATTGGTCGAATGTAGCGATTCTCAAGTGTGCGCATCGTTGTTACTGGGAAGTAAATTATGAACACTTATAAAAGTGTCTTAACTAAATACGTAAACAAAATATTCGACTCTGAAAATAGAAGAAATTTTTTTTTGCCGAATTTGGACTTCGCAAATTTGTTCATAACGTGGTGAGTAATTTGCGCTCCCATGTAAAAATGTCTATTCATTCAAAAGCAGATTTTACTTTTAAGAACTAAATGGTGATATTATAATGCGAGATGCCTATATACTGTCAGATTGATTTATTGACGAATCACAGTCAGCTTTACCCCCTTCGTTCTTCAACAGTTGATTTTACCCCTCACCTTTAATTTCTAGTCTATATATTCATATGTCTGTGGAAATATTCCATTTCTGTAAACTGAAATACTTCTCATTATTATCTAACTTGTACAGTTTTTTTTTATTTTTTATAAAAAAGTGCGTATTAAGAGTGTCTTTATTTTGTGTATATTTATGTAATGATAAACTAGCTACTTTATAAAAATGCATTTCGAAGAAGTATATAGGCCGGTATTTCATTGTACATATTCAGGAATGTTATCAGTTGGCTAATCTTGTCAAGTTGCTCTCTCGTACTAACACGAGAGAGCAACTTGATGAATGTAAATATCCCTCAAAGCAAGCTTAAAAAGCAACTGAAATACCGGTCATGTAGCAGGATTGCTATATATGGTGCTCAATCATCTAGCTTCCCTGCAAAATGATGTATGAAGGTCTACTTGAAGAAAACTTGTAAAAATTATTAGTCTTAATTTTTTTGAAGTAAAATATAGTTTGTGATGCTTTGTTAAAATATGTATGTTTCTTTATCTATGTTATCAACTTGAGCAATATTTTCTTAAGTACTTTACTTCCCCAGGCGACTGAACAAATATCACCATTTAAGTGCTACCAAACCATTATAAATTATCATGTCATCATTTTTAACTTATTGTAGACATTCCAAGAAAATGCCACGATTGGAGAACTGTAAATTTTAAATAAAATTAAATTATTCACAATTCCCGCTAACCCATTGGCATATCAATTTTAGTTTAAAAATAAGTCCCCAAGAATACACTACTAATATTTAAAAATTGCATTCTGGCATTAAATTCATGTTTTTGGTGCCTAATCAAGATTCCGGTAGTAAGTAAATAAATCTGTACTCCGCAGTTTATTTTTTATGTTCATTCAAATATACATGGTTTGGCGGAATTATTTTTGGTATCCAAATATAATTTTGGTGTTGTAAAATTATCGTAAGAAATTTGGTGACCGAAAATATTTTGGTGCTCATTTAAATAGTTCCCAAAGGACAAGTTGTCCCACCCTTTAGGCATTTTTTCTTTAATCAGCTATTATTTAAGTGAATTTAATTACCCCAATCAGAATTTAATCTGCCCCTGTAACTGCCGGGGTGTGGTATGCAAATGCATAATATATATTATAAGGTTGAATGGTTGCTTGGGCCGCGATACCCATACCCGCCTCCCAAATTAATATAAAAAAGTATTAATTATGTATATTCTTAATCATTGTATTGTGCTGTTATAAAACCAAAATAATCAAGTATTGGTCCATTCATATTCCAAGTAATTTGATGAAACAGAAAAGGTTATGCGGTAAAATGTTTACATCAAAGGAAATGTCAATTTTATTAATGAAGATATTTCAACTTTTTGTAAAAACACATTTTCAATATTATTTTTAAAGCTTAGCAATAATAAGTTCCTTTATTTCTGAAAAAAATTTTTTTTTTTAAATAATACATTGTCATGATCGCGTAGGTTTTTATTGCTGTCTCTATAAATATTTTCAAAGTCAAAAAGCAGTAGTTTGAATTTTAGTTGTTACTTTATTAACCTTTCCTTATCTGTGGTGTGTATTTACTACACATTGCTTCTAATAACTTTAATAACTCTATAAATATAATAAATTCTGGGTTCAGATTTTAGGTATTCCTCCGTTATACATTTATACACTGAATTAAAAAATAATATTTTACATAGTTTTCAAATTCAATTAAAAATCAGAGATTTTTGTTAAAAATCTGGAACAAATACACCAATACAATCAATCGTGTGATACTAATACGCGAAGAGTGCGCGAGGAAATGACACGCTATTGATGTCCCGCTTTAATTCGCTATGCGGGAACATGAGACATCCACACATCTGCAGTTGTATTTTGATTTAGACCATGGATACCTACGACCGCACAGCTGTGTTTGTGCCAGCCGTTAGCCAGTCGCCCGTGAATCGTCGTTAGATGTGGACCCCTCGCACGTTTCGTTAGCATCTGCCGATGGTTTTTTCATGTTTTCAGCAATTATTATCACATTTGATATAAAATATAATAAACATAATCGATTAGCTATGAAGATTCATATTTTTCCGATATTAAATCGCTTATTTTGAACACCGGAATGCGTGGATTTTTTTAGCACAGTAAGGGAAAGGTTAATGGCAACAATACATCTTTTAGTTAAACTAATAAACTCCACATACTACTACCGCATAAATTATGTTTTTAAACTTTCATTTCATCTGATGAGGTCGTCATTTTTAAAGTGTATGTGATTTACTGTACCTGAGAAATTGTGTTACAATTAAAACCCAAAATGTAAATTAAGCATGTCCTTAGATACTAAACATAATAGTTAAACTTCCAACATACTGTGCCGAGGGAATGTATTTATTTTTCTGAATCATTTTAATTTCCATTGTGAACATTGTGTATCTAATAAAAAAACATTCAATAATGACACACCTGTTTTTTTTTTCATACAACAAATGTCATTGTACAACATTTTGTATTGTAATGAAAATTTCGCAGTTGAACGGGTACTTTTGGTACTTTGTATCCCGGGATGTGTTTCCTTCATGAGAGGGCTAGTAATGCAACAATGCAGTTTGTTTTGGGAAAATAACTTGAGGAATTTCAGCATATTCAGTTCAACATGGAGATGTCAAATCAAAATAACAAATTGCAGGTCAAATAATTTTTTATTTAAAAAATTTTTGGAGAGGGATAATTTGGGGATTTACATAGCAGCAGTTGGAGTGCTTCCTGATTAACAGTCATAAAAGAATAGCTATAATAATTATGAATAATCTAAGAGGTAAAATAAAACATATTTATGTTAATGCTATTTATTTCATTCCTGTAAAATAACATACATACCAAATGTCTTAATTTCATTTGTACAACATCATATCAAAAATGTACACCATAAATACAAATTTCCATATAGGTAAATGTTACCTAATAAGTGATATCTCGCGGCTATTTCGTGTAAGTCTTTGTTTAATATTTATAATACATGTTTCTTTCACCACGGCCCTCCCAAACGTATCATTTTATAATAAAATAAATGTTATTAAAACAGGTTGATTAGAAATAAATATATCACCACAATTTGCCAAAAAATGATAGAGCACTGTAATATTTGGTAGAACTAAATGCTTGCTTGCTTGCTATGGAGGAATAAAAGCAGAAAGACTCGTGGTGGATATAAATGCCAGCTTTCTACGGCAATATGATAAAGCTTTGTTCTAAATAAATGTATCCAATAAAATATTACATTTAATTCCTAATGATTTAACCACAGGGTGCTGTGATTGATGGATGCTATTTACAAAACATTATTCCTATTAGACATAAGTAAAGTAAAGAGGCATCACATGCCAGACCATCTCGGGATGTATTGCTTCATTTCCATTTCAGGAGAAACCATCACTATATTGCCAATAATAATATGTATTATAAAACTATAATCATTGATACTAAAATAATATTTCTGTACAAATCTCTCACAAACACATGTTTATTCCGCATAAGTCGAGAGTTAAAAACAACATAGGATAAATAACAAGAAAAGAACATTCATTACACTCAAGTAATTAAGTATTACCTATGAATTAAGCTATGGCATAAGAATAACCCCCTCAAGTCCTTACACATAAAATACTGCCCCCGGGGCCGAAGGGTCCTTGTGACCAACCGCAACTGCCACCGCTACACTGTGCTACTTGTCCCAGTACAGTACGATACAGTACAATACAGTACAATATAGTAAAATACAATACAATACAGTACAGTACAGCACAGCAACTCTGTACAGTCCTATACATTAATATTATCTGATAAGGCCACTAAAACATAGCGCATAGGTATAAAATTAGAGAAAGTCGGTAGATTAATATTGTTCCCTGAAGTAATTGATATAGTAGACGAATCGTCCATTGGACACCACTGTTGTGGCTCACTCATATGCAACTGTTTCACTTCACCAGACTTGGTCCTGCCACCGTGCTACATTAATGGGTACAAACATTACAAAAGCCTTGTATCGTGTTGCACTAGATGCGTCCTTTCATCTATAACAGAACGGCTCCCGGTATACTTCTGATAACTTCTAGCAACGGCACGACCGCGCGTTACTCCGGAGACTGATTGTCCTCAAAGTATAATATATACATATATATATATATGCGATTATTAGTTTTGTCGTGTTAACATTATATTTTACAAGTAGTAATGATATAAATATATAGTTTTGTTACCCTATGAAAATATATGTATTTTATTAACTTACATGCATAACTGTTACAGTGTTAAAAAATCATTCAGTTGTTTGGAGATAAGAGAAGCCAAACCAATTCACAACACAATGGCAATCACAAATATAAACAAACACATCCATTCTTCTTCAAGTCTTTCATTCTTTTTAGAAATGTTAACATTATTTTAGTCAAGGCTAACAGTAACAAGCGGGTTAAGTTGCGATTAAAAGCATAAGCAACTAATATAGATTTATGATTAAATAAAATAAATAACAAATAAATAAAATAAAGTTACCAGACAAGTTAATTGAAAGGGAAAAGGGAAGTGAGTGATAAGGGGATGTTTAACATGTTTTGTACCAAATATGGATATATAATAGGCAATGAACAATATGAAGTAGTATGAAGGTGGAGGTGCGGGGATAGATGGGTAATGTAGATAGATGATAGTGAGTCCTGAATACGCACACGTCCAATGACTACGACACTCATTATATGTCACAACAAGATATTTTATAAAATGTTACTTTAAAATACACTGATTCGCATGCAATTAAATAAACATGTTTGCTCTGAGACAATTTTCCTTATGAACAAACAATAACTAACAATATTTTATTGCACTAGCTAGCAAAACATAAATTTGGACACTTCCCTTCCGAGTGCTCTGTTGATAATTCCTTGCACGTCACTAAAACTATCATTATTGAAATGAAACAACCACGTGTAGCAAGAACATTGTAAACACTGTACAGTTTGTTTGTTTGTTTGACTTGTTTACGTCCGCCGAATGACGCATAGTATAAAGTTACTCCACAATATGAAAATACAACTACTGCTCCCAAACAGACCGCCGGACGCCGTCATCTCCTATTGATAAAAATACAATATGTAATATTTTCAGCTACTGTGTAAAATAGTAAGTTATATGTATAATATATCCACAAGGCAAAATTGGCACTTAAAAAAACACCCTTTCGATGGCTATCACTCCAGTTATGATCTCACTTGTGTCTGTGAGGGGGAGAAGCCGGTGGGGGGCTACGTGGGGCTGCTCCCCCGCAACGGGGATCCCCCGTTGTACGGGTGGTTGGAGTTGCACAACACTGTATACACACTGTCCACCTTGCTCAGCTTCTCGAAGAACGGGATGAGGTCCAGGAGCTCCGTGTCCGTCATGTCGTCGAACCACGACGCCACCGGCACCTGCACAAACAAATATAAACAGACATTAAATTGCTTATCTCTAAATAGTATAAAATAAAATCGCTATCCGCGTCTGTCTGTTTGTGTGCTTAGTTCTGCTAAACTACGCAACGGATTTAGATAGGGTTTTCAGTCAGTTAGAGAATTTATTTCGAAAGGTTTATAGATATAAAACAGGATATTATATTTACAGAATGTAGAGAAAAGTCTAGCAATGCCGGGTACACATAGGCTAGTAGATGATAAATTAATCATACACAGCTGCCGGGCGACGAGAAGATTGAAAAATGTATATCTTTTGTTTGTTAAAGAAATATGTACATTATAAGTATGTATAAAATGTTGGGGAAAAACAGAGCAGTTATATACTTGTAAATAGAAGATTGTTGAAAATTCACAATAAAAACAAATATGTATAGTGGTACAATGCAGTGCGGTCCATATAAATGCTTTTCTAGGAGAATGAGTAAAATTAAATCAAAGTGTATGTGTTTAATTGAAACCTCATGGATCACATTTAAGACATAGCCATCGAGGACAGGCGCCGATGGATTACACATGCAACAGCCTCGTAGAATCAACTTCATTTGCCAGTGGTGAGCAATTCCTTGACGTGGCTTTGATGGTTTGGCCATGTCAAGAGTCAGAATAACAGAAGAGTAAGTATAACACGGTGTATGAATGTGAATGAGGCAAGGAGTGTGTGCCTCACACCTGTGGGAAACGGTTTAACTAATTAGTAATGGATCATCTGGCTTACATTTAAACACATGCATTTTGTCAAAACGTGCTTGCTGCGTGGTGGGATAGATTGCACTGAAAAGGTTAAGGAATATAGAAGAATGCATGAACTTACGGCATTGTCAGGATGGAAGATGTATGAGGCGGGGGAGTTGTCCACAATGATGACCTTCCTCAGGTCCCTGCCGAGCTTGTTGAGGTCCTTTACGTAGTTCCCGTGGTGGAAGACACAGGACTCGCGGAATAGGCGGGCTCGGAACACTCCCCACCGGTCCAGCAGGTCAGCCACGGGGTCCGCGTACTTGGCCAGCGAGGCCGTGAACAGCACACACTCGTACAGTTCACCCATCCGCCTCAGGTATTCATCCACGTGTGGCCGCTTCAACACGTACACCTGGTGCACTGTGCCGTCTATCTCTACTGGTACTACAAAGTCCGCATTGTTTATGGGCTGAAAAAGAATAACGGGTCAAACGTCTATGGCACAGAGAGAGATTCAAATGGGTTCATAATTCTTTTATTTATCGTGCAGAATGATCATAATAGTGATGAGCACAATAGAAATATTCAATTTCGGAGCAGTGTAATGATCATTCGAATCAATCACTCAGGTTACGAATGACGTCTATATTTACGGGTTACGGGAAGTCCTTGTTGTTTATAGGCTGCAAAATCAGACACATTGAGAGATTCGAATCGGTTTTTCAAACGATTCCATTATTTAGAGTGCAAAAAGGTTATAATCGTAGATAATGGAAAGGAAGGGAGATATGGCGTGGAAGCATGCCTACTGTGCCGAGTTACAACCAAACTGCACTGACTATCAAAGCGACGGAGCCAATGAAAATCCAAAAGCCAAAATAAATAAATGTTTAATCATGTCGATGTTTAGCATACCACTCGAGCGATTGGTGTTATATATTTACATTTACCACAGTATTTAATTAATACCATTCCTCGAAATATTAATATGCAAACATATGAAACTGCTTACTGTTAAAGACAATAAATCTACCTGGATTTCACCGTTTAACGCATATTTTTAGGTTCTATGAATTTGGCACATCACGGCTAACGATTGCTCAAAACGTTTTCGCAAACATGGCATAACATGCCAAAAATTCATTCAAATGAATATAAGGTACATTCTTTGTGATCTAAACAATTTTTCGGGACACGGTTCCTCAGGGAGATTTTCGAAAAATTGCAAAGTGGGTTTTGCTCCACGACTCAAATATCAATTTCGGAAAAGTGTAAGAAACAAATGATGATTCAAAATAATCACTCGGTTACGAATGACATCTTCAACGACAATGCCAAAATAAGGTTACAAATTTTTTTATCTATCTATTTTCTGAGTAATACAGATAAAGACATTAATAATGAAAACCGTGGGCCTTCTATTTTATTTCTGTCTAATTGAATATCTCGTATCCGAGCAATTCATCCTGATAATTTTGAATGAATAATTTAAAATTAGTCATTCAAATAAATTATTTAAACTGATTAATTGTAATATTTAGTATTTTGATATCAAGATTACAGCCATCACTAGTCAAAAATAAGTTAGTGTATTTTAACATTTCTATGGTTTTGTATTGTTTCTAAGTTATTTATAAAATTACTAAAGATGCTGGTAAACGAGCAAGATAATTTGCGTATTACCGAATGATTGCCTTGCCCATCAGCAATCTTCAATTTTGGGTACCGTCGCCCTGGGTTATTGTATAGTTTTCACCTGTGACAGGTGAAAACTTTCTATTTTGAAAAACAGCGCCATCTGTTGGACGTAAAAGCAATATGCGCTATTGATACTCTATCTGGTTTGTAATAAGGACAACAACATGCCGGTCATCCTAATGCATAAATAAATAATGGAAATACATAAATCCCAGGTATATTAAGATGAGCAGGTTCAATTTGCCACTAATAAATATTGATCGGAAATAATAAGGGTTTACATTATCAATTATACGCATAGATAACAGATAATAAAATATTCCCTTAGCTGGAAAAATTATTGATAAAGAACTTTGATAATTTATTATCAGAAATGTGGTATGAACCGGCAAAAATAATATAATATTATGTTATTTCATAAATCTAAGTTGTTGATATAAAATTTTATCAGATTTTATTCCTGTTTAACATTTTACCCTGATTTTGGTATGTATTTAAAATGTTGTCTGTATAAAAATAATAAAATGTGCACAGTTTATGACATGTTATTATGCTTTTATTGTAATGTTTTGTTATGCTGATATATTTCCACAACTTTTAATAATAATATAATACATTGTTTCCAAAATATGGTTACAACCAAACAATGCGTGTGGAGCAATGAATACTTAGTGTATTTTTAAGATGTAAGCAATATTATCACACTTTGTGCGGAAATGGTAGTTTGCTGTCCTATAATTTTACTTAAATATTTTATACCAATCTCTTCTTCGTATTTGTGTTTTAAAATGTAAACCAAGTGTTGCCTATCTTCAAATCCTTGTCTTTTGTATGGATATTTTATCAAAGGGAAAGTATATTTAAACCCGTAGAACGGGTAATATATATTTCCACTCACCGCACAGGAAGTGAGGAAGTTTTTTGTAATGATTTGACCAAAAATTAAAAAAAAATTGTAATGTAATATAAAAAATACATACTTTTTCCACAAATAAAACACCACTAAATGGCCCAACACTAACTTCAAGGTCAGATTATCGAGTCGTATTACAAAAGTAGGCTTTAATTTCAGACAACTTTATAGTTGGGGTATGGTGAGTAGTATGTAAAAAAATTTCATTAAAATATATGTATTATTTTCAAAGATATAGGCTGTTTAAAACATAATCCATTTTCTCGAATGGGAACCTTGTTTTCGCCTTCACAAAGTGTCTTAGTATGAAAACTCTATGTAATCATAAATATAAAAAAATTATATATATACAGGGTGCACCAACTTCGGGAGGAGATTCTACATGTAAAAAAGATAAATGCTTTCCCATACAAAAATGTTTTTCCATAGAAGAATATTATTTTTTCGAAACAAACAATTCAACTTTTGTACTTGAAGGCTACCTTGAAATGTTGAAATTTCGAAAAGAGTTTTTTTAATCTTTTTTATCATGTAGAATCTAGAATCATCTCCCGAAGTTAGTGCACTTTTCCCCCGGACACCTTGTATATCTAATAAAGAAGATTGGAGTTGGGTTATTACATTTTGTTAAAAATTCATATAATTTTATAACAAATAACAAGAGAAGGCCAACTAATAATTTAAAGAATTTTAAAACCCCTCAAAAACTATAATCAATGTTCATTATCAGTTGTTTAGCACTAAGTAAAATTTCATGTTATTGTTTGTTTAGTAGATGTAAACCACAAGTACAAGATATTAGGAGAACATTTCAAAATAAACAACTCGTCAACAATGAAGTACAATACTTCAACTTGTTAACACAGACTACACGGAAAATAGAGTAGCGTGATATCAAGTCAAGTAGCAGAGTGCAGAATATCCAGTAATCAATATTGTAATATTTATATTCGGTCATGTATCAGTATAAGATAGAGTAGCATATCAAGTCATGTAACATAGTGTAATATTTATATGCAGTCATGCATCAGAATAAGATAGAGTAGCGTATCAAGTCATATAACATAGTGTAATATTTATACATATGCACTATGCAGTCATGTATCAGTGTAAGATAGAGATGAAATCATGTAGCATAGAAATAAAGATAAAGTAATAAATTATGTACTGTAACATATTTAGTCATGTAATGATTAATGTAAGATAAAATAGCATATTGTAAAATAGAGTAGTAAATTAACAGCTTTCCCATGGTGAACTATGCCTCTCAAATTGTTGCTGACTTGTACCAATGACAGGGCTTCTGTCTTGTAGTATTGTTAGTATGTGAAGCATTCAATATAGGTACACATAAATCAATATAAAATCTCACCTTGAAAGAGCTATGTACTAGGGTTTCGTCCAGATCTATCACCATGCACTTTTTGTGCATGTCCTGGTGCCTCACGGGCGGCAGCAGAGAGCGGGCCAGGTCTGCGGGGGCCAGGGGCAGTTGCGAGCCCGGCGAGGCCCCCGCTGCCCCGGCCGGCCCCGCGGCGCCCGGAGGCCCCTTGCCCCGCCCCCCTCCCCCGCCCCAGCAGCACAGTAGCGAGCGCAGGAACCCCATCTTCTTGGAGGGCGGCGGGGGGGGGCCCACACATGCCGACGCCTCACTGTCATCATGTTCGGATGCTGTGGATCGGTAAACTGCAAAGCATTTGTAATAAACAGTTTAATTTAGGTGCATATATTCAAATTTAGTACGGTCTTTCTGTAACATTATTCCATGTATGAGATTAAACGGAGCCATCAGTGGTATGCTTATGCATGTTTTCACAGAAAATCTATTATTACTTGTGTTAACTACATTTATAATTACTGCGTTAGCATTATCCAAAGTGATACAGTAGCATGTTGTACATAAATTAATGATATTCTTCGAAGTACAGCAGCTTTAAAACATGTACAATATTTTAGTGTAAATTTGCAGATGTGTGTAACATGCGTTCACAATATTCAAATAGTGAGTGATTAGTAAAACTTAATTTTTATGAATAAATATCAATAACAGGATATGTATTACAATTACTTCAAATTAAAGAATATTTTAGCCAAACTTCATAAAAACAAGTTGATATAAACAAATCTAAAAGTTATGTATACACACTGATAGTGATATAATTATTACGTGGTGATTAAAAACACAAAAACAAAAGGATCATATTTTGCAAACATGGTAATATGTTATTAGAGAAATATTTGTGAAACACGATCTATGTAGCAGACACATTAAAGATATTTTTTGGTAAATTCATAAAAGACGTTTATAATAGATTAAAAACATGGTAGGTGCTTACAATCATAACTACTTAATAAAATAATCTATTCATAAAAACCCTAACATAATCACATTACACGGGAATTAAAGTTGTGACCACATAATGGTAGTTGCGACCTCTAGGCCACAAAGGTCAGCTTATCTTTTAGGATCAACAATGCTTTCAAATTTTGGCAGTTAAATACCATACTTGTCGGGTTGTAATACTCTTGCAAATTTAATGCTGCCTGTAAAATATTATTATTCAAGGAATATGCAAATACCATGTTTAATTTACTGAGATAATTTTAAATCGTGCACTCAATTTGTTTTTAGCTCTAATGTAATGATATCGATAAAATTCGTAAAATACGAAACAAAATTAATAAAAGGAAAAAAAAAAGATTATATCATCATTCTAACATCCCATGTCCTGTATTTAAAAGAAATTAATGAATAGACAGACCTTTAAATTATTTAAAAAAAGCTTAAATTTCACTATCTGGTGCAGTGCATAGCGTTAAACAAACATCAAGCGCACACAGGGCACATATAGAAAAGATATCGTCACAGATACTATTAGGTATAAAATATGGGGCAAAATTTTATTTCATTACTTAGTGTTTTTATTATTTATATTATCAATATAGGTCAAAAGACAATCAGCGATTTCAGTAACTCAAATTCATGCAATCTGCTTTTACATTTTGACAATAAAACCTCGGTCAAGAGGGGGTGAACGTGTGATAAGGTACTCGATGCGAGTAACTCTATTAGCAGGGTTTTAACATGGCGGCAATTTGATCAGAACATGTTTAATTCTGATCGCGATATGGAGGTGATTTCTCGCCGTGGCAACGTTGTATCGACGAAATCGCTACGTGAGACATTTAGACTACCAACCTACGGTTGGTAAAAAATTTGCAAATATGTTTTATACAAGGATTGATTAATGACAAAGTTTAAATGAATAATGGCTACCGCTGAAGTGAGTTCACACTTTTACACGGCTGTATTCTTTTGAATATTTTGCGTATACCACATGTACGAAAGAAATTAATAAAACTGATGTTGTCTTTATTACCATCAAACAAGTGATATTATTCTACCTTATCTATCAATGAATGGTCAATTCTGACGTATGGAAATCCTGTTAATTTTTCCTCAATGAAATAGCAACAGTACGTTGCAATTTGCATTTATGCAATTATACCACAGCGCAATAGTTTGAAGGTCTTTACTGATTCATTAAGATAATATTGTAATGAACGCAATGAACGTACTGCATAATGCTAGATGTAATAACACAATAATGCATCTTTGAGAAAAATATGTATTCAAATGACTTGCATTTCATACAAATTCCATGGTGGATTGGTTCATTAACTAAGTAATTGCACACTTATTTTCCTGTGCTTCTAAACATGTTCCCAAATGAAATTACTTTGCTCCATAAATATTGTCTAAGATAATTGGATTCTCGAAATAATGGCAGACCAAACAATAGATATAGACTAGAATTAAAATAATTCGTTTGTTGGATTAACAGGTTCACCGCAACTAAATTTTGATGAAGTAAACAAACTAAACCCGAACCGTCCCGTTTGAGACCGGCGGCAGTGAATGAGATAAGGATGGATGATGGCTTACTGTGGTGGTAGTAGATTTTAAATATTGTCAGGTTATTTGCAACCTGGAAATGTTTGTCTTTCTATTAAAATAAATATATATATTGAAAATTACCGGTTTTGTTCCAACTCTCTGCTCAGATGCATCATTATAATATTATTTTGATGGAATAAGAGCTAACTATAATATCCTGAACTTTCGGCATGTGTTAACGGAATAAGTACAATATTAAAAAATATTGCATTACATACTTATTCACTGCTAGGAGCAGTGCAAAATAATCTGAATTTTTTTTATTGAATTCTAAAAACGTGGCCAGATTTTTTAAAATAAATATTGTTAATGTTTGTTCATCATAATAATAGTTGAGCATGCCTGAGAAATGAGATAAAGCAATTGCCAGGCAGAGATCAAGTCTGCCCAGCGACGGTGTGTAAGCTGTTTTGTTGAGAAAGAGAAGTCACTCATACTAACAGCTTGGGAGTTTCCTCTCACAAAATAGGTCATGAGTTGCTAAATTTTCTTTATTAATTGACCCCAATGAAATGATGAATGGTTCATGCATACCAACAAGACCAAACAAGATGTGTCCAACTCAAGAAAGTCACCAAAGTGTTCTGTAATACAATTTGATACCCGACACTTCAAACCGTTATACTTAGTCAATTGAAAACAATTTCTTATAATAATTGGCCGATTGCAGGAGATGGACCACATCAATAAGCAGATACAATATATTGGCAAAACAATTACTATACTTATTAAGACTTCAAACCATTTCACGGTGTACCTATATTATCAAAGATCAGTGTGTAATTATAGTGATATGAATCACTTAGATTAGCCGGTTAATAATAATTTTAACGGCAAATATGAAGTGACATCTAGCTAGTCTGACCAAACTATCTTAGGAATTAAACACGTATATTGACATTATGATTAGACAACAATATATAATAATATTTGTATTGCGCAAACAAAATGTTGAATTCGTTATTTAGTCACAAAAAGGTTAAAAATATGGTAGAACACACAAAATTTCTGATATTTCAACTGATATTGAGAATTTATCACTTATCGATGCACGATCATTTTGCACAATTACTGAGTATATTATGTAGGTACACTAGAATCCCGTTTCACTTTTGTAAACAACATAATAGTTGCGGAGAAATACGAAAAAACAAGAATAATTCTACGTAACAAGAGTTGGCGTAAAATTGTACATACATGGACATGCGTAAAATCAGATTCAAAATAAACGAATGTGGATCCATAACATTACCACCTCTGAAAAAACAGTGCAATTCGAACTACGTTCAACATTCCTTGCGGAGATCAATGACGGCATGCTCAATTGTCATACATTGCGTAATAAATATCAATTTGTGGTAAAATAAAAACAATATAATGTTTCAAGGTTGTAAGCGCCAAGCTGTGAACCAAGTCTTGTTTACCTTAATAGCTTGAACACGCCTACCTTTCAAACGCCACAAATATATGTTTTAGGATCATAATTTATTCACATAAACATTACGATAGTTAACACTCAAATTAATTTATTTGTAAACAGTCAAAATGTTAAGTACATGTGAGGTTCCCATCGGTAACTGAATGAAAATAGATAGTTAACAGGTGAACTAGCATTAGTCTATTTACCTCTTTCTGGTGTAAAATCGTTTAGTTGTTCGTCATCCCGCGACACTTGAGTGATAATAGACGATGGGTCCATTTAAACATTTGTTTTGTAGCTTGTTATTAATGGTGACTACAGATTTGCAACGATTGTACACCATAAAATTATCTTTTATCTCCTTTCTATCTTACAAAATGGCAGATGGCTGCTGGCAACTACAAATTCCTACATTCAGTTCGGTGTTCGGTTGTGCTTGTTATTTGCAGAAGGCAGAAGCTTACTATAGCTATTTCTGTTTTTCGTATTCGACAGGTTGTTGTTAGAAAGAGATACCACCATAAATGTATACCAGTATGAAAACTTTTCCGTTCATAATAACTCACCATAGAAGTTGGTTCCTACCGAAAGATTTATTCAAGTAAGAAAATGCTTAAAAATAGATGTAAAAGTGTTTGGGTCGCCATCTTTATATCATCGGCAGCCATTGGCGGGTCAAAAGTGATAAATAAACATGAACCTAAAAAGCCCTAGACAGAGTATTAGTGCGATTTTGTATGAAATCTATGGTGAGGGGAAATTGTCTGGCAGCCATCTTGTATGACTAACTTTTGAACTGATTTGTATGATAAGTGCAAGTGGTGCATAATGAACTATTATTCTTTTAATGCAGTTACAACAGCTTTTGATTTTTGTGGCGATATTTGAAGAAACAAGGAATCGGATACGTCATTAAAAAACTTTAAAATATTTTTGTATTTTCAAACATCTTCCCCCTCACCGCGTGGCTTTAATTTGCTCTCGAATTGGGGGTCTCGAATGTCCAGGACTTTTTAGGTCCATGTAAATAAATAATATCTAAAATGAATTTGCAAACATAACTAGATAATTAGATTTTTTTATCCAAATTTAGTTTGATTTTCAAATGCTACTGGGATCGCTGGGACCTATGCAATGAAGTACCGGACAAATATTCATAGACATAGTATTTTGATAATACACTTTTTAGTTTTGGCAAAATTGAAACATAATTTGTGCGACTAAGCTAATAAAACGTTGAATTTAAAAAAAATATTGTTGACGTCGTTGAAATAAATTGTGATTATGAAAACGAAATTACAAAAAAATAACTTAATATTAAACTGGTTGGTCAGTATTGATTTAAAAAAATGGACTGCAGTATAGTTCCGAAATTGTATACAAATTTCATATCCCTAGAAACAGTTTACTTTTAATTTATACCCCCATATTATTTCATGCGTGAAAAGTTTATATTTTGAAAGAAAACGCTCAATGTTTCACAAAAAATTTATAATCATAAGTCAATAAAATTTATACTCATTTTGTCTTTTAAAAAGCATTTATAATCATATTAACAATAAATCCACTAGACAATCGTTTTTAGAAAATTTTGAATACATACAAACAAAAAACAAACAAACAGTCGAGCGCCGACTCCCTGGTCACCAGTTACCCTGGCTATCTACTCACTAGTAGTCATCACGGCAGTGGAAAATGTTCGTTAGTAAACAGCTTTGCTGCATTGAGCAGGTTAAAATAGGGACATTTTGACGTCCTCCTTGGTGGAGGGGTAAAGCTCATGATTAGCAATCCGGGGATCGCAGGACCAAATCCCGGCATACGCAAGTAAATTTTATTTGATTAAGTTGCATTATTTCACAATTTATTAATTAAATAAATATATAAGTACATCGCCTTGTTGTAGACCACCATTCAGATATCAAACATTGCTTGAAATGCCTTGTAAAGTTAAAAAAAATATATAAGAGATTAGCAGTTTGCAGGGCCAAAATGTAAGCTGGTACAAATGGAGGTATATTACATCTGTAAAAAACAGTCATAATGATTAAAAAAAAAACACCACGCTCGAAATGTTATAATTTTTATTTATTTTGAAAACAGCCATGATGGGACAAAGCCAAAAAGAATTATACATTCTATAAAAATCTTCTAGAAACATAATATGTCCTAAGCACAAATATATGATAGTCTCCTAAAAATATTAAAAACTGAACTAAAATTTAAAAATAGAAGTATGTACCAGAACAGAATAATCTGTCATCCGTTCCAGAGAGTTCAAATAATACATTGTCATATATATATATATAAATCACCTAAAAGTTTGCTGGTTAAATGTAAATAGATTTTACAATAGGTAATACTTTTAATTTCCTAATAAAACAAGTAAAAAATTAAAAACCTAATTTTAAAAAAAAATTCCCTTGATTTTTCCAGAGCACTTTCTTTGTCAATGAAAATATGATTAATTTTATGTAGGAAGAACCCTGAACGTTTGAGAGTGCAAGTCAGGTCCATTGGTCAAATTACCAAGAAAAATTAGTGGTAATTCTGTATTGAAATTTCATAATTTTAACATTCCACCGTGGAAAAAATACAATTAGAAAAAAAAATGTTTCAAAAAATTTTAAAATCATAAGGATTGCAATTGTGATATTTTTAAAAATAAAACAAAAGCTACATCTATATAATGTAATGAATTATTGAGAATATTATTCATTATTATTTAAGGTCTCTTAAGCATTGACATGCAAGATTTAGGATGGGATGTTTCCAGAAATTCAAATGCAACATTGTCATCAAATGGCCATTCAGACCCATTTGTTTTTTTGACAGTTGAAGGGTCCCCGTTAAATGCTGATTCTAGTCCATTTAAACTTTTGACAGTTGAAAGGTCCCCGTTAAATGCTGATTCTAGTCCATTTAAACTTTTGAACAAATTGTGATCAGCAGAAGAGAACAACTATCATGTTGTTAAGCTTGTCAGCTTATTAAATTTTTTATAGAAAGCTGAAACGCATCTAGAATCGGTGTTTAACAAGGACCTTTCAAATGTCAAAAAACAAAATGGCGCTAAATGGCCATTTGATGACAATATTGTTTTTGAATTTCTGCAAAACAACTCGGCTTGAGTGGCCTACAGACTATCTGAAGGAACTACGTCGGAAGGCTCAACTGTTCGATCGTTCTTAAGCCAAGCCGTATTTCAATACCTTTCCAAATGGTTACTTCAAATTGGACGGACAAATCGCATAAGTCTGTAGGCCCCTTTATGTTACATAATGCCATGTAATAGACAACTGGAATACTTAAAAATATCATAAGAATATAAAATATTTTTGACTTGAGAGACAATACATACACATAATAACCAAAGAGGTGGTCGGAATATATTGGTAACACAAGGGAACAAATTGGTTCTGATTACAACAAGTTGACAGCTAAATGGTAGCCATTACTTATTTTAAAGTGAGCATGCAGAATGGCCATTGGTTTAACAGTTTTTCTCATTTTTGGTTGATCTTAAAAGAACTTAGGTAAACACATTAGTAAAAAAATTTAAGCACCAATACAATGTTTTAAAATATGTACCTCTAAAATAAAATAAAATCTTCAAAGATAGTCAAACCGTGTTCATACTGTCCATTCAATGTTACAATAGTAATTAACATAAAAATGATTGAAGATATGAAAATTCAATTAATTTATCAACATGTGGGGTAAGTTTACTATATAATCTTCAAAGATAGTCAAACCGTGTTCATACTGTCCATTCAATATTACAATAGTAATTTACATAAAAATGATTGAAGACATGAAAATTCAATAAATTTATCAACATAATTGTGGGGTAAGTTTACTATATAATCTTCAAAGATAGTCAAACCGTGTGCATACTGTCCATTCAATATTACAATAGTAATTTACATAAAAATGATTGTAGAAATGAAAATTCAATAAATTTATCAACATGTGGGGTAAGTTTACTATATAATCTTCGAAGATAGTCAAACCGTGTGCATACTGTCCATTCAATATTACAATAGTAATTTACATAAAAATGATTGAAGAAATGAAAATTCAATAAATTTATCAACATAATTGTGGGGTAAGTTTAATATATAATCTTCAAAGATAGTCAAACCGTGTTCATACTGTCCATTCAATATTACAATAGTAATTTACATAAAAATGATTGAAGACATGAAAATTCAATAAATTTATCAACATAATTGTGGGGTAAGTTTACTATATAATCTTCAAAGATAGTCAAACCGTGTGCATACTGTCCATTCAATATTACAATAGTAATTTACATAAAAATGATTGTAGAAATGAAAATTCAATAAATTTATCAACATGTGGGGTAAGTTTACTATATAATCTTCGAAGATAGTCAAACCGTGTGCATACTGTCCATTCAATATTACAATAGTAATTTACATAAAAATGATTGAAGAAATGAAAATTCAATAAATTTATCAACATAATTGTGGGGTAAGTTTAATATATAATCTTCAAAGATAGTCAAACCGTGTTCATACTGTCCATTCAATATTACAATAGTAATTTACATAAAAATGATTGAAGACATGAAAATTCAATAAATTTATCAACATAATTGTGGGGTAAGTTTACTATATAATCTTCAAAGATAGTCAAACCGTGTGCATACTGTCCATTCAATATTACAATAGTAATTTACATAAAAATGATTGAAGAAATGAAAATTCAATAAATTTATCAACATAATTGTGGGGTAAGTTTAATATATAATCTTCAAAGATAGTCAAACCGTGTTCATACTGTCCATTCAATATTACAATAGTAATTTACATAAAAATGATTGAAGAAATGAAAATTCAATACATTTATCAACATAATTGTGGGGTAAGTTTACTATATTAAAAAACGCAATCATTGGTTCTACATTGGAAAATAATATGGTGTTGTTATTATGGTAACTTTTTTATGATACGGTCATCTGGTACCTTACATAATATTGCACCTTCGTAAATCTTCCCTTTTTAAAATTCTTTCACCATATTAGCAAATTACAAATTTCTATTGCTGGATTCCCACCTTACTCACTAAGCGCAGCGAAGCTCTGTTTTGACACAACCACGTTGCGTTTCGTATGTCTAATTTCGTAATGTAAATTTTGTTTGTGTTTTCCGTGTCCCGTTAATCCTGTCAAGATGGTGGCCGTGTTTGATAGTTCCTTTTAATTCTGCAGAGCGCATGAGCATTGCGACAGTTGCAAGCTGTCAAGTTGGAGTAATCAACATTAGGCGAAGTCTACTGTGCACAGAACTGTTGGGGTTGTTTCAGAGAATTTGAACAATTCTTTGAATTTCAAAGTTAAGTTCTGTGATAGAATTTTTCAAGTTCTATTATTATTTTAGTTTTGTCAAGCAACTAGCCTTTGATATAATAACAGAACTTGAATAGGACTTTCACAAAACTTGTAAATGACCGTCGAAATTTGATGAATTGTTCTAATTCTGTGAAACAACACATCCAGTCTATTTCGTAGAACGATAGTTGAAATCGATTCAACTTTGGGTTTCCATCACATGGAAAGTATTCTCACTGATCTAATAATAATAATAATTGGATAATTTGTAGAGCGCCGTTTTTGTGAAAAATCACCTCAAGGGCGCTGTGATAGATTCTATGAATTAGATCATAGAATATATAAGGTGGGATCCCGGCTTATAGAAGGTTACGCTAAAGAACATGAAATAATTTTTTTACCATAAAATGGTTTGGCCTTTTTAAATTTTAAGGATATGCTAACTAACATATATTATTATACATACATTTTTTCGGTAAATTGTCTACGAATAATAAATTGATAATATAAAACTTTTTTCCACTAGAAATGTGAAATACACAGAGGGAAATTAAATCTTGTATTAAAAAACGATTTCCCCTAGAGGTCAAAATTGGGTACAATAGTAATGTATATCACATAAAAAATACGAAATACTTCATTGAGATATCTTTTGGAATTAGAATGTTTAGACTTGGAAACGTGGCAAAATGATGCATTTTTTTGTGAATTCATCCTTCTTCATTTAGGTACTTTTCAGTTTCATGTTTACTGAGCTTGGACTACAGGTTAAAACGGAACTTTGTGCAAAAGCTTTAATTTTAATTTCAAAAGTCATCAAATCAACCACCAGCCAAAGATCATAACTTAAATGCAATATAACCTAACCTAGATTATCATAATTAGTGAAGTTGAGCAATTCTGCGCATTATGATACCTTTCTAAGCTAACACAAACTATGCTAACCTAACCTAGTTTATTACAATGACAGTTGTCATCGTTCAATTTGAAAATTTTTGCAAATGTGCACTGTGCTAAAAATATTGAATAATTGCCAGATTAACGAAGGTAAACATGAAATTGATAAAGACCTCAATTAATTTAATGAAAGACCGCATGCTCAAGAAATAACTTCTATGCATTTTCCGTTATATATCCCAGTCAACAGAGTTTAAAAAAAACTTTATAGTACCCAAAATCAATTCACAAAAATACTATGTATATTCACAAATATCTTTAAGTCTTTAGTTACATCCATAAATATGTATATATCACAATTATTAAAAGTGTTCACATTATCATTCCGTTTTGCACTCAGCTGTCCTTCAACAGTACTTCAAAATGAGCGTGAAACTGGCCTTTATAGTCGGCTTCGTGCCAGACTCATTTCTCCTTCATGAACTGGGCTCTCCGGATGGCCAGGGAGGTGCGGCCGCATAGCAGCCCGAAGGTGAAGATCATTCCCAAGAAGCTGAAGAAGGTTATGATGAAGTAGGTCTTGTTGGGAGAGGTGACCACTTGTGCGTATATGTCGCTTAAACCTTCAGGGACTAACACCTGTAAAAAACAGTCATTTTTTTAATTTTAATTATTAGATAACCTAAAGGCTCTGGCAAATGAGTAACTTTAAATGACAATTTCTTGCCGGTAAGGTATTTCCGTATTATCGGTCAAGATTAACTAAGATTGTCTTGTATTGCCTATTATTCTTGTCGAAATATTGTCCTGTCTTGACGGTGAGTTTGTTCGATATTACGACAATATTAAAAATAAATAAAATAACTCCTCACTGTTACATATCATGTGCGTCTCCGTTTGCCACCTAATATTTATATTTTCTTACGCGATTAAGGATAATAAATTAGTCGTGATTATATTTTCGAGTTTATACTAGTTTGGTGGAGTTATTTTAGGAGATCACTTTTTGTATTGTGAAATTGATTGAATACATTACGGCAATCTTGGTGGGACACAACAATATTGACGGCCAAGACAATAAGCAATTAATCTAGCTCATTTACCAGCACCTCAACAATTAATAATTTATTTTACTTTCATCACTAAAAAACCAATGGACAGAGTGCCTAACCCAAAATGAATTAAATACACCCTTGGCCGCAAAACCATAGAAAATGGTGACTACAGAATAAAAATTAATCATGAGTTAAAAAAATAAAACCGTTGTAAGATTGTTTGGGTCCCAACGTTTGCAATGGGATGGTCATCTTGAAAGAATGCTAGACGACAGGTCACCAAGTAGAATCATAGTGGAAATATGCTTGACAAGATCGAGGAACATGTGGAGGGATTATGTGGAAGGAGAATGGAGCAGGATAATATAAGGCCTGAAAAATATAAATATAATTAACGGAAAAAAAAATCAAGATTAATTTATTTATCAAGAAACCACAACTGCCGTTAGGCCATTTATGTCACGCTATAATAATAAAACATATTCAAGAAGGAAAATACATAAAAAATATTTACAAATGATAACAACATATCAAATTAATAAGTATCTCTGATTTTTGTTACTATGTAGGCCAATAGCAATTTTTACAGTACATTTATGAAATGTAGTAATAAAAAAAGATACTTTCTAAACATTTACATAGTAACATTCCTAATTATTAATCTAATCAAGCCTTTACAACGCTCTATAAATTTTGAATTAAAAGATAAAGATTTCAAATTTGAGCATACCGTGATGTCTTGCTTTTTTCTCGGTATCTGTAATTTCTAGAACAAAAAATTGGTTGTCATATTCGTAACAGCAAACTTTTTGTTCTAATTCAAACCTTTTGGTGTGAAACAAAACAACAAAAAAATTCGGAAGATACTTAATAGGCAGCCGCTACACTTGTAAGCTTTTTTCGTAGTAGCGATGCTACTAGAATATTCAGGAATGTTCGCCCATGCAAAACGCATTGTATCTAGAACCTTCCAGCGAACCATTGTAGGTACTGCGCATCTACCTACACGCCCGAAGATTCTCGATGCACGGGCTCCTATATAACGGAGGATCAAAATGTACTTAGTCAGTTCATAATCAGCAGTTACAGTAAGTGACCACCTGCGAGCGGCCGCTATGGCCGGCCCTCGCCCCGCTACCTATCTCACCGCGCCGCTACAGGCCACGGACCTACCCACTACGCCCGGCGTTACACGGACCTTAAAGGAGAGGCTATGGATCATCAACTCCAAGGGATCATAATTAGCAACTGCTAAACGGGCTGTTGCTAAAATTAAATGGCGTTTTTTCATATTATTTTTTTTTTCTATAAAAAGCAATTAATTTTATTATTTGACCTATCTAATAACTGAAATCGACTACTTAAAAAAAGTGACAAAGATATGTAATTTTATCCTCAAAAGAATATTAAATATATTGCTAGGTAAAACACAAACTTCAACAAAAACAAATGGAAACCGGATAAATAAATTATGTGACACCAAAAATCAAACACCTTAAATTGTGTAAATTATGACAGCTGCGACTTGTTCACGGAAACCATCTTACTGCGAATGAACTTACAAGTGTATCAGTCGCTGTGAGCACTTACTTAAGTTAAACTTCTGTAACAACTTACGTAAGCATTGATTACCATAAGTTAGACGAATATGTAAATGTACTTGTAAGTAAATTCTCAAAATTAAAAATCAAAATTCTCTACTTGAAAGTAAGTTGTGAATTTAATTTACGAGTGTAGAGCTAGCCTTATAATGATAGATTATCTTACTTGAGCGCTTTTGAACATCTCCATGCGTTTTGCAAGCTGAGTCTTACATTCTGCATCCAGGCTCTTTTGTTCATCAGCCAGTATCATCTGCAGGCATCTAATATCTGAAAAGATCATAAGAAAGAATGAATAAATGCCAGCATTGTTTATATGTGAAGAAAACTCAAAAAAAGTAAAGTCATTTTTAAGGACGGGTTGTTTCGGAGAATTTGAACAATTCTTCAAATTTCAAAGTTAATTTTCAGGTTCTGTGAAAGATTTTTTCAAGTTCCGTTTTTATTTCAGTTCTGTCAAGCAACTACCCTATGCTGATATAATAACAGAACTTGAATAGGACTTTCACAGAACCCGGAAATCAACATTGAAATTTGATGAATTGTTCAAATCCTCCGAAACAACCCGTCCTAAATGTTTTTACAGAGATTTGATATGAATAACCTGCTACCATCACAGTGTGGTTTTACCTAACCTGGCAGTTTTTACGACTAAATTTAGAAGGAGAAACTCACGTCTTCCGTTGCCTTGGTCGAGGTGATTGCACCATTTGAGCAGATCCACAGCGCAGGCTCTCTGCAGCAGGGGATCCGCGTGGATGTCGGCTCTGGATTCTCCGATCAATGTGGCCACCTCAGTCCGACACTCCTCGGAAACTATCTTCCTATTCAAGAAAGCCTGCTTCAAACACTCTTCCACCTAAAATGGGGAGTTGGAATTGATTAAATTATGGAATGGCCAGTAAAACGCAAGTATATAGGAAGGAATTCTTTTCGGTGCAATAACCTAATGGAGGTTTCAGGATCAGAGATGCATTCATCTGGGTCCATTTTTTTTGAGTTCAGCAGCTTCAGATTGTTTTCTGATTCTTACTTTTAATCATTATTTTCATAATAAGTTGTATGTCCATATGAATATTAGTAGACCTGCCCTAAGTGATTAAAAGCGTATTATTCCCCACTCCCCATACCGGTTCCATTGGAGCCGGCTGGGCTCGCGTATGGCTTCCCGTGAATCTTGAAAATGTGACGTCATCATTCTTGTTCGAACTAGCGTCGAGCTATGGTCGAGGCATTTTATGAAATAACACGGCAAAATAGTGGCTTGTGATATGAAAATTTGTAAAAATAGATGTGAAAAAGAGAATAAACCCAATTGTCGTATTACATTCCATATGTAAGCATCATTTTAAGCTTATTCACGTCGTATAATATGAATCAGTTGTAGAAACATATACTATCACATCGAGCCAACATTGGTCGAATGTAGCGATTCTCAAGTGTGCGCATCGTTGTTACTGGGAAGTAAATTATGAACACTTATAAAAGTTTTTTTTTTTCGAAGAAAACTTCTTCTAACTGCTTTTCACTTTGTGATGGCATTATTTATTTTTTATTAAAACACAAATAACTTAGTTTACATCACTTTATTTTGATACAAAATCTCAACATGTTTCGTGAACCAAGTTCACATCATCAGGAGCACAAGTATACTAAAGTTATAATTAAAAATTAGGTCTAGAAAGAAGAGGTAGAAGGAGCGGGGAGGGGTAAGAGTGGGGGAGGGTTATTCAAAGTAGGAATTAAAATGTCATTAGACGGGAAAGACCGGGTAATTGGGAAAATATTTAAAATGGGGTTTATAAAATTTTTTTGTTTATTAATAATATCTGCTTTCATATTCACGTGTTTTCTTATTTCTAAGATTTCAAAATTATTGATTTGAGATACCTTGTAACCAGAATGTAGTATTTTAAAACCTGAATTAATATCGAAAGTATGGTCGTTAAATTAAATTAATATCGAAAGTATGGTCGTTATTAAATAATTAATTAATTCGTTCGTTATTTAATATTAATTCAGGTTTTAAAATACTACATTCTGGTTACAAGGTATCTCAAATCAATAATTTTGAAATCCTAGAAATAAGAAAACACGTGAATATGAAAGCAGATATTATTAATAAACAAAAAATTTTTATAAACCCCATTTTAAATATTTTCCCAATTACCCGGTCTTTCCCGTCTAATGACATTTTAATTCCTACTTTGAATAACCCTCCCCCACTCTTACCCCTCCCCGCTCCTTCTACCTCTTCTTTCTAGACCTAATTTTTAATTATAACTTTAGTATACTTGTGCTCCTGATGATGTGAACTTGGTTCACGAAACATGTTGAGATTTTGTATCAAAATAAAGTGATGTAAACTAAGTTATTTGTGTTTTAATAAAAAACTTATAAAAGTGTCTTAACTAAATACGTAAACAAAATATTCGACTATGAAAATAGAAGAATTTTTTTTTTGCCAAATTTGGACTTCGCAAATTAGTTCATAACGTGGCGAGTAATTTGCGCTCCTATGTAAAAATGTCTATTCATTCAAAAGCAGATTTTACTTTTAAGAACTAAATGGTGATATTATAATGCGAGATGCCTATATACTGTCAGATTGATTTATTGACGAATCACAGTCAGCTTTACCCCCTTCGTTCTTCAACAGTTGATTTTACCCCTCACCTTTAATTTCTAGTCTATATATTCATATGTCTGTGGTCCATATGCATTAATTTCTAAGGATGTGACAGAGATACCCAGTATTTTATTCTTCATTATGAGAGTTTATTTTGTGCTGCTTACAAAGTATCTATGTACAATATTACAATTATTAAATTTTGTAAGAAAAAGAATCTGAAGAAAGTTGTTTTTTTATGTGTTTACAATTTTCTAATGAAAAAATAATTTTTTTAGTATTTTTCGCTAATATTTTTTATAAAGTAATTAACAATAATTCTACTCAACCGAAACGACAGGAAAAGCTTCAATTCATCCAAAACGTATTTGTTTGGTATTCATAATGTAAACCGATTAGTAGCAAAGATTATTAAGGTTTAAGGCTTTTTAAGCCATACCTATGCCGTCTTAATAAGTCAAGTTTTTAATATTTTTATATATCCGGCGTAATATTTACACCTCAATTATAAGTATGGGGCTTATAATCCAATGTACTTTTAAAATAATCCTAAATAACCAAAGTTAATAACAATTGGGCTTTAAAGAGATTTAGATAATTATATTTTAATCTAAATAGTGGTGAGAACTGTATTACTTAATCAAATAAATATTCGCAGCATAAAATAAATTGCGATTTTTGTAACCGTTACAAACCACAAACAATTGATTAGGTTACTGAGAATGTAACTGTATGTATTGTATGTATTACGACTCGGTTGATAAAAATGAATCCCTTTATCTTAACATATACGGGTGTATCGGCACTAACCCGACAAACTTTAACCAGCTATTCCTTAGCACATTTGGAGTAAAAAATGTTATGTACACTTTGCTGTCCGGTAACATTTTTTTTCTTTTAAAAACAAAAAATAAATAAAATTTCCACACTCCGCTACTGCCCACAGTATAGGGGTAAAATAATTGGCAACGCCGCGCTACTGTCATCTCTTTCACACATATTCTGTCTCAAGTCCCGTGTGGTTCCCGCCACCCCGTCTCGTATCAGTGGTCAGTGCTGTTTTGGGAGTTCGCATGTCATCAAGTTTCTAGTTTCGTTTTTGTTTTGTTATCTAAGTTTTTACTGTTGAAATATGCCCCTCAATTATCCACCTGCCGAGCAAGCAGATATTGTTTTTGTTTATGGATTTTGCAATGGAAATTCACGAGCAGCCGTAAGGGAGTATCGCATGAGGTTTCCTGGAAGACGCGTCCCACACCATGCTACCTTTGTCCAGGTTTGTACCCTATCAATTGTTTATTGAAACTATTTACATTCATTGATAATGCCAAAAAGCGCTTTTGAAATTTAAACTGGGAACATTAAAAACATAACAAGGGGCCACCAACTTTAAAAATGTAAATTGTACTTTAGGTGATTTGTGTTCAGTGGTCACTAAACGGCGTTTTAAAAAGTTAATTAATTTTAATCTCTAATAAATGCATCATTCACTGCAATTGAATTCACTCCCTTTCTCACCATGGGATTATTTAAATTACTTGAATTCAATTTCACCCCTGTGAATCCAAGATATCAACCGTACCTAGTTAAGAAAATTATAATTTAAAACACTTTGTTATACATTTTACTATAAAAAAATGAAATAAATGAAGAGAAAACGTAAGTTTTCTGATATGTGCCTAAAATAAGTGTTCTTTAAAAATAAAATGAGTGAAAAAGCCCGCGATTGTTTATTTGACATTATTACTGAGCTGAATAATAAAAGCAGTTGTTATTTGTTGTTTTGTTTCAGATGTATCAACAATTGCGTGACTGTGGCATCGGACGGATTGAAGGCGCCGGCGGAGGACACAACATCGTTCCTGTGGCAGTTGAGGAGAGAATCCTGAACTTAATTACCGAAGACCCCACGCTGTCCGTGCGTCGGGTCGCTCTGATGATAGGACACAGGGAACACATGGCGGTATGGAGAGTTCTGAAGAAGCACGGGCTCAAACCTTTTCACTATAGGCGCTGCCAAGGCCTCATGGAGAATGACCACTTTTCCAGAGTCGTGTACTGCAGAAGAATGCTGCATAATGTCATAAGAGATGCAGACTTCATGAAAAACATATTGTTTACCGACGAAGCACAGTTCACTAAAACAGGAGTGCTAAATGTGCACAACTTGCACCATTGGGCTGAACAAAACCCCAAGCTTGTTCGGGAGTCGTCGAGCCAGGACAGATTTTCCATCAACATGTGGGCAGGAATCCTGGGAAATCAAATACTCGGTCCAATCGAGTTGCCTCCCAGACTAAATGGACCGATGTATTTGGAGTTCTTACAAGTGCAACTGGGCGAGATTCTGGAAGATGTGAACCTCGAATTACTACGGAGAATGTGGTTCCAGCACGATGGAGCCCCACCACACTATTCGATTGCCGTGCGGAACTACTTGGATGTCGAGTTTCCTGGTCGTTGGATAGGCCGTGGAAGTCCGGCCATTGCTTGGCCACCAAGATCACCCGACCTGACCCCCCTGGATTACTACCTGTGGGGGGCTCTCAAGGAAAAAGTGTATGCTAAGCCAATAGCCTCAAGAGAGCAACTGCTCGAACGAGTGATGGAAGCCGCTGCAGAAATTAAAGCAAATCCTGCAAACTTAAATAATCAAAATATAACAAGACTACACGCTTGCATCGAAAATAATGGTAGTCACTTCGAACAAATGCTCCAATAAAAAAATTAACATAAACTACATGTCCGCATTTTCATTTATTATTTATTGGTAAAATTCTCACAATGTCATTCATTTACACATCAATATTACCTACATATCAATATTTAATAAAATCTGTAGAAGAGTATGCCCGTCGGCATTCAACAAGTTTTTCGACAAGTGTGTCGAAAAGCGTCTTCTCTCTTTCCTACACACTAAATATTAATGGTTAAAAATGAGACGACTGATGCTTGTAAGCGCGCCAATACGTAAAAACAACGAAACTCGAATAAGAATTGCCAGGTGGGTTTTTTAATCGCTTTAATCTGACTTTAAACAATAATTAAACACGTAAAAATTATTTAATATAATATTACAGTACAGTACTTTGAACCTTCGCAATAAATTTATTTGATTTTAAGTTTAGTTTGTAGAACTCCATTTCAATTTAGAGATTTTTTTTATTTTAACAGTCTTATTAAAAAATTTATAAAAACAGTGTGTTTATAAACAAGTTCTGCTAGTTGTAATTATTATTACGCGTGACAGCTGTTTCACCTTCTGACGGCATTATCAAACTTTGGTAAAGCCACTTACAGACGACGTAAGTGATAACTTTCTTTTTTTATTATTCTGGCTTTATTGATTTCCGAGTAAATTGTCGTAAATTATTATTTGCTAATCCCAATATTATTTGCTAATGCTAATAATTAAGTGAAATTTTAAACAATGCAATAATAGGATTATTGCATTGTTAATTTCACTTAATGTCGTTGGTATTTCCAACTGATGACTCAGGGGTTTATTTCCCTGAATAATTAAGTATTTTGGGGTCTAATTATTATGCATTTCATTACATCCGATAATTTAAACAATTTTTATGTTGAATTGGGGTAAGTTTTATGGCTAAGGGAAGGAGTGGAAGGTGAGGAAGTACCTGGATATTCAGATCTGGTCACCAAATACGGCTAGTCATTTCAAGCAACGTTTAAATTCTAAACCTGGATATTCAGATCTGGTCACCAAATACGGCTAGTCATTTCAAGCAACGTTTAAATTCTGAACCTGGATATTCAGATCTGGTCACCAAATACGGCTAGTCATTTCAAGTAACGTTTAAATTCTAAACCTGGATATTCAGATCTGGTCACCAAATACGGCTAGTCATTTCAAGCAACGTTTAAATTCTGAACCTGGATATTCAGATCTGGTCACCAAATACGGCTAGTCATTTCAAGCAACGTTTAAATTCTAAACCTGGATATTCAGATCTGGTCACCAAATACGGCTAGTCATTTCAAGCAACGTTTAAATTCTGAACCTGGATATTCAGATCTGGTCACCAAATACGGCTAGTCATTTCAAGCAACGTTTAAATTCTAAACCTGGATATTCAGATCTGGTCACCAAATACGGCTAGTCATTTCAAGCAACGTTTAAATTCTGAACCTGGATATTCAGATCTGGTCACCAAATACGGCTAGTCATTTCAAGCAACGTTTAAATTCTGAATTAATTAATCAATTACGAAAAAGCGTGGGGTTAAGAATATTTTTTTTAAATTATAGTTGTAATTTATTGTCGATTTTTTAAAAAAATTGCGATATTTTAAATAAAATTTAATAATTATTGTTTAAATAAATTAGCAATCTGGCAGCATTCATTTGCAGGTGGTCAATCCAATGCAGTCATGACGTTTGTGTGAGTGCTTTCCTTTGTCTCAGTGTGTTGCGCAGCAGTTTTATATGAACCGTTTTTTGATTCATCGGGATTGTTTTTAAAACTATACATTCTTTGTACCTTCAAATTAGTGGAAATAAACTTAAGTGTGTCAAGCTGCTCGTTATATTCCGGTAATTCTGGAAGGCTTTTAACATAAGCAATAATATTCATAAATCACATTCCGCGAAGTTGTAAATAACTAAATTTATTAAAAAATATACGTTGTAGGATAGCCTAGCAAGTAACATTTTGACAGAGCACTTACGGTGATTTAAAAAACAACGGCGCTGTTCAAATAATCCAATTATTATTATTGATAAGTACCTAAGTGAGGAAAATTGTTTTTAAAAGTGCTCAGAATTATTGGACTTCGATTATAAATTCAGGAAATCTACTAATTAGTTTCTTAGTTTCAAAATTAGACTATTTAATACGTGAAACGCGTAAGAGGTGAAACCAAAGCATTCCAGAGGTGAAACAATTTAGATACAAAAATAAAACTGATGTGTACAATACAAGAAGACAATCAGTGATTCGCATACGAAAAATGTGAATAATCATTATTGTTAAATAAAATATTTCTTTTCTGGTACTGGATTATGTAATACGGGCTTCGTTCGCAGCAACACGCGAGAGTTGCGATGTTGCTTTCAAATTTTGACAAAGGATAAAACAGTGGTGACATGTGGTGAAAATATGTTTAATTAATTTTTTATTAAAAAAAAACGTTACCGGACAGCAAAGTGCACATAACATTTTTTACTCCAAATGTGCTAAGGAATAGCTGGTTAAAGTTTGTCGGGTTAGTGCCGATACACCCATATTACTTATACATGGAATAATTGCACAATTTCAATACTATTTTCTATGGGAAAAAAAGATTAAATTATAATTAAATCTAAAGAGAAGCACCCTATCTTTTTGCATCACCTCAGTTACTAAAATAAAATGCCTGTGAAAATAAAAAAAAACGTGAGAAAGAAAAATATAATTCACAAAACATAAAAACACAAAATTTGCTAGGTGAGAAATAAACAGATGGGTCAATAAACTGGTGGTCAAAATACCGCACTGTGTAAAGTGACTTATAAATGGTCTCCGCAAGTATCCAGATTGCCAAGAGCAGTCAACCCTATCTGAACTTTGAACTGGTCAGTAGAGCAATAGATAGATGACAACGAAAGTGACTTGATTAATTGGTCTCCATTACTTGCGATCGATCGAAGTGGAAAATGATTACATAATATACAATATAAATGTCCAAATAACAAATAAAAAAAAAACTGGGACATAATTTTTCTCAGCAAATTTTCTGAAATAGTGGTTTTAGTTCTGGCACCATAAAAATTGTATAGATTTGAGGTCTGTAATTTCTAACTCAACCCAACTATGTTCAGGTCAAATGTTTTTTCCATCATGAGCTATGAAGCTTTGACACATCCTAGCTGTAAAAAAAATAAGACAACGCCAAATTGTTTCTTCCATATTTTTCAATTGTTCAATAAAAGTTTTCAAATTCTGGTATAAACTGGTAGTAGCAAATATGCCCCTACGCTGACAGCTCCATTATACCCCTCTGTTAATTGTGTCGTTTATTGAAAAGAGGAAGAGGAATCAGAAAAAAATTAGTAATTCTTACCTCTCCATCCGCATTAGTATCAGAGTTATCCGAGGGCTTGCAGATGGTTTCTATCTCAGGTCGGCACATGGTGCTGAGTAGAGGGTCTAGGTGGTAGTTTAGAGCCTGCTCTCGGAGTAGTGCCGCCACCTGATGCTCGCAGTTAGTTGTCAGCTTTGCTTCCGTAAACTTCACCTTCAGGCACTTGATGACCTTGCCCTGTAACTCTTCATCCTTTGGCTCGTTTGCTAAAATAACATAAATAAATTTTTAAAGGCTGTTTTTGAGGCTAACTAACTGACTAAACATCACTTGGCACATACTTCTTGCTTCATTCACATTCAAACATACTTTTCTGCTGTTCTGACTCTTGACATGAACCAACTCAAGTACTTAATTCCTGTCTTCTTTTGCATTATCTTTACACTCCTTTCTTTATTCATCCACTCTACACGACCAAACCATTGGCGGTTTTGAGTCCAAATTTTATGAAATAATTTATTTCAAATAAGGGGCAGTGCAAAGCAATCAATACCATCGTTGAGAGAAAAAAAGCAATATTTTAATCCAAGGTTATTTTTGATGATCTCCTGTCCAGGGTACCATCAAAAGGGTCGTTGAATTGGCCAAAGTAATTGAATGACCGTAATAATTAATAGATTATTTAAATACCTATGATATTCGAGCAGAACTTCTTGATGTCAGGTTTGCAATTTGTCTGTAATGTTGGATTGAATCGGTAGTCGGAATTTTGGTCAATCATTCTGTGAACCACAACGACTTTGCACTTCTCATCAAAAGTGGCTTCTTCCTTGTGTATCTATATTCATAAATACAAATAGATAAATGGATTATTTATAGAAAAGGGTGCAGCTACATATTACTATTATTAGATAAAACTTATTACTTGAAAACATGCAGCTGTTTTTTACAACATCATAAAATGTATGTAACAGAAAAAATAATAATTAAAGATTAATTTTTAACATACATAAGATGAAGAGAAATAGAATGAATATATAAGGAAATAATAGAAAAATACCTTTAGACAGTCCAAAACCTTAACAGGGTTCGTATCATGACAAAACAGAGTGATCATAGATCCGCAGGTGGTAATGAGGTTGTAGTCCACAGAGTTATCATTTAGTTCCTGCTTCTTGACATTGAACAGAGCGTGCTGGCAGGGATTGCTCAGAGCTCCTCGAGCGTTCTGAAGGCATTCCAGAGCTTGGGAGCCGCCGTGTTCCACATTGGAACAGAACTTCTTCAGGTCATCTCTGCAAGCCGCAATCAGTTTAGGATCAAAATCTATATTTTCTTTCTGTTGGAATAGCTGGGTCTTTAGTTGCTGGCGGCAATCTTTGGGAATGCTGTGACGGTTCCCATCGATGGTGTCATTCCTCACCGTCTCACTCAAACAAGTTATCACCTCATTTTTAGTTTTGGCTTGAGGGCAGAATCGCATCACATACGAGCGGCACGCTTCCTTGAACTTATAAGTGAAATGGTAATTTTTTAGAGATATTATCTGGAAATGTTCAATAGCCGCTCTGCATTTGATTTCGGACCGTACACTTGGATCGTTTTTGTGAGTTATGAGGCATTCCATGACTTCCCCTTCATCTTTTCCCCCTCTAAATATGGACGGACAGAATTTCTCCATTACAGTGTAGCAATTCTTCATAATAATGGGATTGAGTTCAACATTGCCGGCTTGGGTCTCTGTAAAATTGGTTACTGCAACACGGCACTTGTCTCCTAAAGATTCCAGGTTAGTTTGCAGACACGCCATTTCCTCTCCTTTGGCGGTTTTATCGAAGCAATAAAAGGCTAAGTCGTCAATACAGTTCTCTTCAATCTCGGGCTGGAGATCTACACTAACCGCACGCTGTCTCATGACTCTTCTTATTTCTTGAAAGCACAGTGGAGACAGTTGCAGATTCTGCTTGGATTGGTAGGCGTATCGATACAGACATGGAAGCACGAGAGGTCCTCGCTCAGGATCCATTTGGCCATCTTCATCATTCCAGTTACGCTTTGCATGACAGAACTTAACAGAATCGTCCTTGCAGGCTTTGTACAGCTGCGGGTCTAGCTTAAAATCCCTGGAGACAAAGTACTGCACTTGGACGAGAGCAGCTTCGCATTCTACAGTCATGATGGATGTCCCCAGCTTCTGCATGAGGCAAGACATCACTCTACCTTCTCCACCGACGATTTCTTTGCAAGCTGCATCCACTACGATCTTACAGGCTTGCCTCAGTATTGGATCAATCCTCCAGTCTTCTCCGACATCAGTTTGTTTAACTAGGTTTTCCAGAGCTCGTTGACAAACGGCTTCAACCCGCTTCTTTTTAGGTCTTGCATGCTCCATCAAGCAATGAATTGTTTTACCTCCAACTTCAATTGGGCTGCAGAACTCCACAATGTCTTTGGCACAATCGTGCATGATTTCTGGAGACAACCTGTAATCTTCCATCAGCATTTTTCTATGGTCAACCATTTCAGCTTGACACTCTGAAGATATCTTACTACTATTTTTCATGACTCCTTCCAGACACACCAATATTTGTGCTAGACGAATGTCTTTATCGTCCGACACCCCTTTCCTGCAATGGTTAGATCTAATGTCTTCCTTGCAGGCTCGGGAGAGTCCTCGGCTGACTCTGTAGTCTTGAGCAATTAGCTTTTGCCTACGCGATAATTGTTCCTGGCATGGTTTAGACATACCTGTGAAAAGGAAAAACTAAATTATAAACAATTGATAAGAAATTTGCAGTGGAGAGTGAAAGGAAAGTGAAATGCATATTTAACAGTAACAAAGTTACATAACACAATTAAAATGTAATTTTACAATGCTAAATTATTAAGCAAGATTGTTGGGCTCACTTGGGCTTGACTTGTGCAACATCAGGCACTTGTAGATAACTCCTGATCCTGGAGACAATTCGGGACAGAATCTCAGCTGGTCAGCCGTGCACGAGAGCCGCAGCTGCCTGTCCAACTTGATATTCTCTGCCTGCATTTCAGAAACGTGAAGAATTTCTTGCTTGCACTCCGGAAAGAGTGTATCGATATGAGTCTGTAAACAAGCTAGTGTTTCTCCTTGAGACAATGTGTCATCTCGCTTGTTATCTAGCCGCCCGCATTCGTGCTTGTCCACATCTTCTTTACAATGCTTAACAATAGCCGAGATCAATCTGAGATCACTGAAGGCCACATACTCCAGTTTTTGGATAAACCCTCGGCATTTGGGAGCTTTTATATTATTTCTGTTGTCAATTAAGCAGGCCAGAACGGAACCCGGCTCTCCAATCACTGACGCACATCTTATTTTAGATAAATCTTTTACACAGTATACGCTGGCTACTTTCTTAAGATTGTCGTTATCCATAAAGGATGATACGAACGTCCAAATAGTGTGCTGACACAAATCAGTTATCTCAGCTACTTGGCTGCTGCTTAAACTTTGGATGCAGCCAAGAAGGTTCAGCCCTGAATCTCCCTCTTTAACGTAGGCACCGAAGCCACCACAGAATTCCTTAAGTTGCGTACATTCCGGGTCACTTAAAACTTTGTCGAACAATACTTCGCGTTTATGCCGATTGCTATTATTATTCACACTGTATTCAGTTTGCAAGCCGGTTTGTAAATTTACGGCTAAACCACTATTTATGAAGAAGAACAAAGCACAAAAAAGACCGTATAAAATCTTTGTCTTCCCCATTTTTATTGTATAGAATGATTAGATATAAAAATCCATGAAATGTTATTTTGTTATTAGTTTAGCGACAGCACCCAGTTCGAAAACGTCATTTAATCTCATAGACAATATTCACAATATCCATAGATCCACCACTCTAGATTCTTTGAACCATAAATAAACCACTCGCCTTTGAACTTCTACTTTGAGCACCGTGGGTTCAGTTAATTTAATGTTGTCTATGATTTGATCAAAATTAAATTTCTATGACTTTTACCTCTTTATTTGGCGCCATTTACTCTAATTGACGTTTGTGTTTGGTTTGTTTGTTTCTTCGATATTGATTTGCAATTGATTTGGCGGTACGATCAATATAACTGTATTCGTTTGATATGGTTCAGCTTATTTAGTTTTGATTAACAAATTAACCGTTAAGTTTTATTTCCAACATGGATTTCACTATCAAGCGCCGAAATATTAAACCGACACACGCCGGGAGTCTCCTAGAACTTTATCCGCATGATCTCCAACTATACAGAATCCCTCCTATAAATAATATCACTCTCCAAGAATTCGAGGAGTTAGCAATCGAAAGACTTAAAGTGCTGCGAACATTGGCGACGGTCACCACATTGAAAGGATTCAAATTATTTTCTAAAGAATGGAAGGCGGCTGTTATAGAAGAGCTACAAAAGGAAGGATTGAAAGGTTATGCGCAGTCCTGCAAAGCTGCGGGCTTCACCACATCGGAGGTTGACTTACAAGCGAGGCGAAGAGATCATATCTCTCACTTTATCCTCAGGCTTGCCTATTGCAGATCTGAAGAACTCCGGAAATGGTTTACCACACGAGAGCTAGAGTTATTTAAAATGAGGTTTATGTCGCTTAAACCAGAAGGAGTCAAAAGCTTTTTAACCATAAACAACCTCCAATACATACCCATAACACAAGACGAGAAGGCAGATATTTTGAGTAATCTGTATGAGTCTACAACTTCGTGTTCGCACGTCCAAGTCGAAATGGTAAGCTTTTACAAAGTGAAGTTTAGTGAAGTTTTTGATTTGGTTAGATCGAGGAGAGTATACTTACTAGGAGGTTTTGCCTATATTCCTAGTTCAGACTTTGTGTCGGTGATGTCATCACAGTACAGAGCTCATTTAAACCAAGCTCTCGCTGTGGCCAGCCGAAGATTACCCGAAGTAGAGCACGACGAGAGATTAGTGTCCTTATTGAAAGGGCTGCACAATTCCTACACTGGCAATGATTACAGCAATACTTCTAAATCTGTATTACCTATTGAAAGCCTGGACGGTTTGTCAGTTAAGGCTTACCCTCTCTGCATGCGACAACTTCACGAGCATTTGAGAAGTGCGCATCACATGAAGCACGGGGGAAGGATTCAGTACGGTCTGTTCTTGAAGGCAGCGGGGGTAACACTAGAGGACTCCCTCAGATTTTGGAGGGAAGAGTTTACAAAGTTGATGGATTTGGACAAGTTTGAGAAGCAGTATGCCTACAATGTGCGCCACAATTACGGCAAGGAAGGAAGCAGGAAGAACTACTCGGCTTACAGTTGTATGAAGATAATCCAAGGGAACCTGGGGGCTGGGGACGTACACGGTTGCCCGTTCAAACACTCGGATCCTTCAATATTAAAAACTAAACTCCTTGGTTACGGAATGAATCCTCTAGGTGAGTTCTTATCATTAATTTATTTTATGATAAAGATTAGTGTTAACATTTTTAAAGGTTGCTTTGAGAATTCTGAATGATGTATTTTTATTGTAAACAATTCATATGCTCACAATATCTCAGTTAATTTTCCTGTACCGTAAAATGGGGTGACCAATATTTATTTTTCGAACTACATAACTTATAAAATTATATTTTTCAGAAAATTTTATGCACATTTTCAAACTATCGAAACATATCAATTTTAAACTTGATTCACACTTCTCAAATTACACCGAATCCATTAAATTTCACAACTTCTACTCTCTTCATACAAAACATTTAATTCTTGATCAAATCTTGTTATTTAAAATTCTGAATATAGGCCTGGACTCGCCAGAGCTTACCAATTTAATAAAAATTTATGTCTTGTCAAGATCGAAACGACAAACCAATTTTTTTCATTTGTCTACATGTAGAACCAATATTAGAAAACTATCTGTACCCCACCACGCGTTGTTATGCCTGTCTGTGCAGATAGAGAAACAATAGCGCGTGTTGCTTTTACGTCCAACAGATAGTGCTGTTTTAAAAGAAAGCATGTTTCATCTGTTACAAGTTATGTCTATATGATATAGGTGTATAAAAACAGTTGCGTATTCTAATGCAACGTTGTGTCAAAATTTCAAAGCAACCGATGAAGAACTTTCAGAGATTTAAGATTTTGAACGAATGAACATTTTTATTTATACAGGGTGTATCGGCACATACCCGACAAACTTTAAACCAGCGATTCCTGAGCATATATGGAGTAAAAAATGTTACAGCCACTTTGCTGTCCGGTAACATATTTTTTAACAAAAAATTTAGTATTCATATTTTACCACATTTCACCACTGTTTTATCCTTTGTCAAAGTTTTTCAACTCAACGCGCGTTTCTATTAAAAAATACCGATTCCTGACGTCGCTATGAACGAAGCCCATATTACACAATCCAGTACCAGAAATATATAAATAAAAATTAACTAGAAATATTTAACTGGTAAATAAAATATTTTATTTTACAATAATAATTATTTACATTTTTCGTATCACTTCGTCTTCTTGTATTTTACACATCAATTTTATTTTTGTATCGAAATTGTTCACCTCTGTAATGCAAAAGAATGCACGGCCAGTCATTTTCCCTACTCGTTTCACATATTAAATAGTCTAATTTTGAAACTAAGAAACTAATTAGTAGTTTTTTGCTGACTTTATAATCGAAGTCCAATATTTCTGGGCATATTTAAAAACAATTTTCCTCACTTAGGTACTTATAAATAATAATAATAGGATTATTTGAATAGTGCCGTTTTTTTTAAATCACTGTAAGTGCTTTGTAAAAATGTTCCTTGCAAGGCTATCCTACTAAGTAAAAATTTTTTACAAATTTAGTTAATTACAACGTCGCGGACTGTGATTTATGAATATTATTGTTTATGTTAAAAGCCTTCCAGAATTACCGGAACGTAATGATCAGCTTGACACACTTACCTGTATTTCCTCTAATTTGCAGGTACAAAGAATGTATACAGTTTTAAAAACAATCCTGATGAATCAAAAAACTGTTCATATAAAACAGCTCGGCAACGAACACAAAGCACTCACACAAACACATCAAGAATGCATGGGTTTGACCATCTGGCAAATTAATGCTGCCAGATTGCTAAGATATATACATAATAATTATTAAATTTCATTTTATTTAAATTTTTAAGTTATAATATTTTTTATTGGAGCATTTGTTAGAAATGACTGCCATTTATATCAATGCAAGGTTATAGTCTTGTAATATTTTGAATGTTTAAGTTTGCATGATTTGCTTTCATTTCTGCAGCGGCTCCCATCAGGCATGATGACAGGCGAACTCCCAAAACAACACTGACACTAGACACGGGACTTGAGACAGAATGTGTGTGAAAGAGGTGACATTAGCGAGGAGTGGGTAGCGCGGCATTGTCGCTTATTTCACCCATTTACACAGTGACGGAGTGTGGAAATTTTTTTTTATTTTTTTTTTAATTGAAAAAAATGTTACCTGACAGCAAAATGCCCATAACATTTTTTACTCCAAATGTGCTGAGGAATAGCTGGTTAAAGTTTGTCGGGTACATGCCGATACACCCTGTAAACCTTTTTTTTTCTGCAAATATTTCTCCCATGTACGTTTTTGAAGACGAAATTTTTGTTTGCTGTAAAAAATAACAAAATCCTTTAAAAATTGCATTATGTTGACAGAATGCCTCTTAAAGTCATTCGTTTCCATCGGTATTTCAACAAAAGGATACGGTGGCCAATTGTGATCACCTCTTCGAGAGATAACACGGTCCGGAAACTTTTCCCATTCAGAAGGGAGTCTTGAAGAGGCCTGGATATTCCCCGTATATGTGCGCAATATAAAGCAAAAATTTCACAATGTAGACGTTCTAAACAATAACGAAGTAACGCATACGATTGTAAATTAATATGCGATTATAGAATGTATCGGATATCGCATCTCCTATCCTTATCCTATATTCCTCTTCGTCTCATTCTTACCTAAAATTGGTTTTAAGACACAATAAAAATCTATCTTTATGCAACTTTAGCATAATAAACTTTTTTGGCTTAACTTCAATTGACTTAATATGTATATTTAACTTTGTATTCTATTTACAAATAAGTAAATATGGTATATTTGGTAAGCTTATAAAACAACAATACGTCGATCCCAAAAAAAAAAATAAAATATGAATTTGAATATTAAAGTAGTTATATAGAATGTATCGATGGACATTGATATATTTTGCAATAATGTAAATGAGACAAAATGTTGAGGAATTTATAAAATGTATTTACATTTTTCCCTGTCTGAAAATATATAAAAATCAGCTTCACAATTTATTCAACCATCAATATGTTTGAATATATAAAGAGACCAACTAATTTGACATTTATTTTCAAGACGTCATAGTATTACTCGAAAAAAAAAAACACTAAAAAGAAGCGAGTAATTTCTGATTGGTAGCGAGAATTAAGCAGATATCCGCCATGATCAAAGTCACCTGCTGGTTTTAAAGTCGCCCCATATTACGGTACCTACTATTGTTTACTAGCTCTTTTCTATTTTCAGCAATCAACACCATAGTAGACCTGGCCAAACAGGGGCATTACCAAGTCGCCTGCAGCAAGTACTTTGACATCACCAACAATGTCCACATAGAACTCGGAGTCAACCACCCCAACCAGTACTTTGAAGAGAGCCAAAATATTTCCGCTGGCCAAGGGAAACCTAATGTAGATAATATTGTCAAGACTGAAAGGACTTACATTTATAACACTCAAAATTCACAAAACATCTCGATGAAGGATGAATCAACAAACCATTTTGAAGATGGCTTCGATGAACAGTTTACAGAAGCAGATTTAAGCATGGTGGAGGACATGGAAGTTTAAAATATAAATATATTGTAAAATAAGGGCCTTACTAATAAACGTATTTTAAATTTTACGCAACTGATAACCCACCATTGACTCCTCAGGCTAATTTTTTTGTTTTTCG
This sequence comes from Hesperophylax consimilis, assembly GCF_061612785.1. Taxonomy (NCBI): domain Eukaryota; kingdom Metazoa; phylum Arthropoda; class Insecta; order Trichoptera; family Limnephilidae; genus Hesperophylax; species Hesperophylax consimilis. The sequence continues at coordinate 5,052,224 of NC_142839.1, read as the reverse complement.
GAACATACAAATCGTTACCTCCCTTACATCATAGTTAGAAATATGAAATAAACCGTGTTAGAAAGAGAAAACACCAAGTTTTATATTCAAGTGTAGAAGTTAACCAAAGAATAATTAAAATGTACACATCTATGAAACCAAAGGTTCCAACAGCAACTTCAGAAAAAATTTATGATACTTTTGAATTTTTTATTCATTAATTTTATATTAAATTAAAATTGAGGTGGTAATAATATTTATAATACGTTTTTTTTATAAAATATGTATTTGTTTTTCACTATCAGTAATTTTAGTTCGGCGTTTAGACAAAAAAACGTAAAGCCATTTTTAAAACTTTTTTTTGTTTGGTTTAAAATATTATGTTTATTTCTAGTAATAAAATTTGAAAACCCATTTCATCACATTTCGAAAACAGTTTTTGGTTTTGTGATACATTCAGAACTATCACATTTATTTGGATTTTATTGAGAAGCAGAAATACACACAAATTCTCTGACTTTCTGACAGAACCTTTAAAAAATATAACAGCCAAAATGTCAGAGCCCTGAAGCGTTAATGTAGAGTAAATGGTTGTTTATCAGTCAAATTTAAAAGACATTTATTAGTAATGGGTAAGTTAAGAAGTAATGGAGAAAACTGCTACCTAGCAGAAAATTATTTGGATTAGTAAATATACAAATAAGCAGCACACGGTTAATAGACACATTTTATTTTAAAAACATTTTGTATTTGTTAGATAATAATGAGAAACAACTACACATTTCAGTAACTGAAAATGAAAAATTATGCATTTTAATAGTTATTTCGTTAAAATTAAAATCGATGGTTCACTTGGCGACTATTGTTATTGATGTCAGAGTTTTAAGGTTAGTTTTTTTCTTATCTAGGAGGGGTTAATAACCCAAAATAGGTTCACAGGTTCTTAGTTTGGGTTTAATTATAAAATAAATCTAATAATTGCCTTTAAAACCTATTTTTATATTATTATGTCAAAATACGGCGTGAAGAAAGATGTCAAATTACCTGTAATTTGGATGAAATAGCTAGTGCTTTATTTTCCATTACCATTGTTGAAATATTTTTTTCTCATAGTTATTTAACTGACATTAAAATAAAATGTGACTATTAATGACCGGTTGGTGGCTGAGTTGACATCGCGCTTAGGTCCCACCCAGGCGCAGTTTGTTCAATTCCTCGGCTGGCTAAGTCCTCCATCACAACACAAGCAACATTTTCCGCTTAGTGTGGTGGTTGTAGGTGATTTTCAAATATTGTCAGGTTATCCGTAACCCGGGAATGTTCGTCTTTCTTTTAAATAAAATAAAAAATTGTGTCCCCCGCTTATATTTATCTTTGATTTTCATAATGTTGTAGTGTTGATTACTACAACATTTTTCTCGAAAAGAGATAAATTTAACACTACTTTGAATGGATGCGGGAGTAGGGCCCCGTGCTGAAAGGGGGCTCTCAAATTGAAAAAAAAACGAAATCCTTAACTTATTTTCTTAAAGTAACTTTTAATTTTCTCTACAATTTAAAAGCCAGGCGACTTTACCACCCCAAGACAACAATAAATTATCAATCATGTGTTTATTGAATTACAAAAGATTGTACCATTTTTAAATACATCTGTTAGAATTTCACTTCTTTTTTTCGGTGATGTATGAATGCAAATCTTGGAAGCGGAAATTAACCCACTTTCCAGAATGCGATCGAGCTGAAACTCGGCAAATAGATTGATCTGAGACTCGTCGTCGATGACAATGCTTTGGTGACCAGATAACTCATCAAAATGACAATTCAACACACCTATAAAAGGTGTTACAAAGTTATGAAAAGTGATGAAAAAAAACTAGGTTATATATGTAACTATTTACCCTAGTTTTTGTTTCATCTCTTTTAATGACTTTATATTACCTTTTGAAGGTGTGTTGTTAATGCGTTCTATCAACTTTTGGTGGCAATCACATACACATATGCGGACATATTTTAAAATCGGATGCTATTAAAGCAGTTAATATACTAAATAAATGTCCATCCTACCCGATCGGCATTTGGCGAGATTGGTAGTTTTCGACTCCGGTTCCTGGGCAGGAATTTTGTTTTGAGCTGTATTCACCAAAAAACTAAAGGAATAAAACATCTTCATGCATTCAAAATCAACTGTTTAAAATAATTATTGTAACCTAATGCCATAATCTATTTGTGTCTTCAATAATTTATAGAATGCGATCATTCATGTAAATATAAAAAGTATGTTTTGGCTTCGCTTCCCTTCCGATGACCTGAAAAAAGTGACTTGATAAGAAAAATTAAATTAAATCATCATAAGCCATTGATTTCAACGTTTATTTTGATAATAAATTAATCATAATTATTTTAATATTTTTTCATGCACTAATTTTGTCATTGTATTGTATATATTTGTTTTATTTAATCCATTTATTTTTATTACTATTATTTTTTTGTGGGGATTTTCAGGATTCTTTCAATTAACTGTAAAAAAAAAAAACAAAAAATCAAAATTTTGGACGCCACTGGTTGTAATCCATAATACTCTTAGTATGGGTTGTTTCACACAATTTGAAGAATTCATTGAATTGAAATGTTAATATTCAAAGTTTCATGATGAAATAATAACAGAACTTAAATTTTAACAAACTTTGTTAAACAACCCGTCCTTACTCTTTTCATGTGGAGCGGTGTTGTAAAGTTTTGCAAACTGTGTGATAACAGCAAATTATTATTACAATTACTGCAATTACCCATACAAAATCAAGCACAAATCAGTTCCAATTTTGAAAACGACAGTTAAAATAATGTTATCTTAAAAAATTATAGATAGGTACTTTATCGCTTGTGTGCATTTATTACTAACAGTTCCAATTTTGAAAATGACTCTTAAATTCAAAGCAAATCCGAGTTACATTGAACCGGAGTTACAAACACAATTGAAATTAGTATTTTTAATAATTATTTTTTTGAGTCCTATTGACAAAAACAGTGGAACAATAACACCAACACAACCTAGACATATTGGGGTAACCAATAATATCCTCTAATATTGGGGAATCTTGATCTCATAAAACGTTAGAATTTCTTACTGGACAGGTGACAGAGATTCTGAAATTAGTATCTATTAAAAGTATTTTAAAAAGGATTGATTGTTAGAAATTGCCTCCTGGTCATAAGACCACCTTTATAAAACTTGTTGTAAATGTGAATAATTAAAGTAAGTATGAGACACACTTATTTGTGCAGTGGGGGGCATTGCCTCCACAGATTTTGGTGCTATCACTAAAAAAAAACTTCTGCACACCTTATTCATTTGCTATTTTCTTTTTAAGCCGGCTGCAGATATAAGTCTGTCTCGACACAGGTTTACCCTAGTGAGACAGGCATCGAAAAACCACTTATAAAAAACTTTATATAGGTAAATAAATAAAAAATAATCTGCAATATTGTTAAATAACCAGATGGTTTAGTCTGAAATAATATTTTTTTTGATTATTAACCCATTGGCATACTAATTTTTATTTGTGACATCTGTGCATACGTGAGAAGGATTATTACTGTGCAGTATTGCACCCTATATTTCCCCAAATGAAACACTTTTTATGCTTTTATATAAATTATAATTTTATTGTGAACTATCTAAGTATGTCAGAAAAGTTTTAGTCGCCCCAATGGGGCGGGCAATATGCCGATGCCAAAAAAGTGCAGCCCCCCAATCGTGGCGGTAGGTATGCCAAAGGGTTAAAGCCAACAGTTCGGAAGAAAAAGAAGTAAATATCCAGAAACACTCTTCACCTTAACATGCATAAATAATTTTTATAAAATTGTATAAATGTAATTATTACAATGAGGAACAATTGTTTCAATCACCGAGATGCAAATAATGCATTTCAATAGTTATTTTGTTAAAATTAATGTACCGATATTGTTTATTAATATACATAGTTCCAAACTATGAACCCACTTTACAAAATTTGTTCTTAATTTGAGTTTAAAAAATAAGGAAATAAACTAGCCTAAATGTCTGTTTTTATATTATGTGACATGGTAAGTAATAATATTATTATTTTATAACCATTCAAGATGGCCGCAAAGCGAAACTGACGAATTTGTAAGATTTTTATTTGTATGAAATATTAATAAAAACGCACTATTTTGTTTCTCTGGTTACTGAAGTAGTTGTAACTAGACTTGTACAAATTAAAAATTATAATTATCTGAGCGTATTGAGGATGAAGATGGTTTTTCGATGTTTATGGAGAAAAAAATTGAAGTCGCAGAATTAAAAAAAAAAAGTATTTATTATAAAATTGTTAAAGTATAAATTACAATATAAAAGGATGGAAGTTAATTCTAGCTACCACGTTGTCATGACTTCTTGTCTATGTAATTTTTCTTTACATCTCTAACCATCAGGTCCACCAATGCGTCAATTCCGTACTCGTGATGCCAACCCCAGTCCTTGCGGGCCTCGCTGTCGTCAAACACCTGCGGCCACGAGTCAGCTAGAATAAACATTTAAAAAATATTAATTAACAATAAATCGAAATTCTGAATGAGCTGAGTGAATTCATTATTTTATCTGGGAAACCAATTATTAATGAATGAATCAACTTTAAAAAAGTTGAAATATAAAACGATAAGATAAATCAAAACAATGTACCAAGACTTAAGGATCCGCATACCCAATTTCTACCGATTTATAACAAGTTTTTCGTTAAGTTTTTAAGTTCCAAAAAAAATAAATCTTATTTTTGAAAATAATATCTCTACATTTGTTATGCTGAAACGTTATTTATATGAAATTCCCTCGATACAAAAAATTATTAAAAACACGTCTGTTCTATTGTTTAATATGTTATAGGCATGAAAAAATCACAGGGTATCTTTAAATGCAACTAAAGCATTTTTCGAGACATTTCTGCTTTCGAGGTATTTCAAACGAGTTGTGTTTTATTAGATATTTTCACCATTTTGGCTTAATTATTATCGTTTTTTTTAATAATAGCGCGCTCCCTCTAACATTTGTATTTACATATCTTCCTTTCAAACCATCTTTGAACGCTTACTATGGGGCCTCAATGCAATGATTATAAGTTATAAGACATTCATTATAAATATGATACAGGCATATATAGGTATAATCCTGGTAAACGTAAGTAAGCACTATAAAAATTAAAGTGAAACAATTTCTGTAGTATGGCAAAGGTATACATATGTATAGACTTCATGTGGTTATGGTTTTAGTTTTTCCAAGATATGTTTATTAAATTGACTTGAGGATAAGTAGAAAAAATATATTTTCGTTATTTAGTTACTAATTTGTAAAAAAAATGTATGTGTGTAGTTAAAAGTACATGTAATGACGATTTAAACGAAAACGGCCGGTGTAAAGAATCAGCGACAAGTGATATTTTTCTTTTTGGCTGTAAAATGAGCCATAGACTAAGAAACCAAACTACAAGTACCTTCTTGGTACCTACCGATGTGAATTAATATTTTATTTCGATTTTCTATTTAGTGTAACTTACCGATATGCTGCCTTGAATCTGGTTTGTATGTCACCCTTAACTCGGGCACATGAGTTGACAGTTTCTCGGCCAGTTCCTCGGGCGTGAAACTCATCGCCGTAACATTGTAGACCCTCGACTTCAATTGTTCATGGGGTGCCTTCATGAACTCCCAGAGGGCCCTCAGGCAGTCATCCACGTACATCATTGGCAGCCTCGTGTCGGGCTGCAAGTAGCACTCGTATTTCTGGTTGCGGAGAGCGGCGTGGAATATGGCGATGGCGTAGTCTGGAATAAATATTTAAAATCATTGTGGGTAATCACTCGCAAGGTATTTTATTCGGATTAAATGCTAGCTAAATCTTACTCATCGATAAATATTTTGTTCCTGAGGGAAATTATTTTCCTCAGGTCCTATATTTTTATTAGTAGTACTCTTGGTTCCAAGAGAACGATTCCACAATATGCGTAAAATAATCAGATTATCGTCGAGCATAGTTGTCGCACTTTGATAATATTGCATTGTATTAAACTTACATAAACTCCAATCACTATTTCAGCAATCCAGGATGTTTTTGGTGTACCTCCACAATTGCGTCATATTTCAATAAATTATTGAAAACAAGTGTGGAATAATATTTATTTAAATGTTTTGAAGGATATCCGAAGACGACATTTCACTGCCTTCATAACCGTGACATTCACACGAGACGACTTGTTTGACGATCTATTCATTAATAGGTCTTTAATTTAATAACGCAGAAAACAGATGAGCAAACAAAAAACAAATTAATGTAAGAATCATACTTCTCAATAATAAAGTAGGTTTTATAATTCAAGATCGTTGAAACATATGTTCCAATATCAACAATTTATATATATATTAAATACCTACCACGACAAATACTCCCTGCAGAATATGTACGATGCAAAAGAAAATCATATTTACTCGCATTCGAAATTTGCAATCACGACAATAAATCACTATTATTTGCAGATGTCTGGTATTTCATGGCCCGATTCTTATTTGCCAAAGTTCACACATACTATTTGTGATATTTCCCCAACTAGACAAGATACCTACAGTTTTACGTAAATGTGCTTAATTTTATTGACCCCGTCTGTCACATAGTGGAATACCAGTATACTTTTGACTAGCAACTCTCAGCACTTTTCCAAATGTTAGATTTTATTTAAACCTGCCAAAACAACCAAAATTTGAGCGACAGTGGCGGGGGTGCGTAGCGTCACCTTTTGGCCATTTGAACTGTTGTAATCATTCAGATTACGTTGATATATAGGATTTTAAGGGACGTACTTGACTTACATTAACCAGAGATTTCTGACATTATTTCGAGTAAAAACCGAAAATGAATTTTGTTTTTTTTTTTCAAAATTTTTCAAAATTTTTCAAAAATATATATATTTTTTTAATTCTTCCACTTGTCGTCACTGGTAACTCAGTCGCGTAACCGCCCAACACCTCACAACGACCCTAGCTGTCCGATTCCTACTGATTTTCCATGATTTTTTGGTGAAAAATGTCACCTCATCTCTCCAAATAATAATAGTATTTGGGTGATTTATTTAGCGCCGTTTTTGTGCAAAATCACCTCAAGGGCGCTGTAATAATGCCAGGAATCACTGGTTAAAGTTAGTCAAGTACGTCACTTAACACCATGTATATCTATATGTGTAACTTGTTAACTATAACTATATTATATAGGTACCTTTGTGTTATTTATTATTGTTAAATCATAATATCTTTCATTGGAATTCCTTGTTTCGATTCGTTTACTATAAAATCTGTTTTTCTCAAATTCATAATTGTTATTGTAGTTTGATGATGTCTGGTATTTCATGGCCTGATGCTTATTTACCAATGTTCAGACTCCCCTAAAATATAGTTTTGTGTCGCCATATGGCAATGTTTTAAGGCGATGCACTACGTCGTGTAATTTTTTAAATTGAGGCGCTATCAATAACAACCCTTAGATGGCGATAAGGTTCAAATTCCCGCTTAACACCATCCGCCTGTTTTAATTTATGCAGGAAAAAAACATGGCCAAAAAGAGCCTTTTATTTTATTTTATGGATGTTCAGGCATAAATATTTTTTTTTTCGATCATTTTATAAATAACTTAATTTTCCACATTATACAATAAAATCATGACCAAAAATGGGTTCGTAAGTAGGAGATTTTGAACTTTAAAGCAGTTTTCATAGCCTTTTTTTTCTGGGCTTATAAAAAGACTTATCTAAAAAATACTCGATTATTTCAAAGGCCAAGATGTATTCTACTCGCAGTATTTAATTAAAGCATCTGAAACATTTCTAGGAGACCAAATTTTCAAACCAAAAACACGTGATTTTGAATTACTACTTATGGCATCGCCTTAATACCGCACATGGAATTTGAAAAAATAACAGATAGGTATGTGTATATTACAATTATTTTAGAGGCTGTGCGAGGAGAGATTCGGCCAACAAAGGACGGGAAAGGGACGCCTGGAGGCGCCTTGTAGAAGTGACTTCAAATCATATTTTCAGAATTCGCGAACCATTTAATTGAAACTAATCACTCATTTGATAAAATTCTGGAGCTAAAATATTACATAAAAATGGAATCGGAATTAGGTCAAACAATTCAGAAGCCCTCGAAATTAAAAAAAGCCGTTAAATAATTAATTATTATTCAAACATAATTAATAATCAAATAAATTTAACGGATAGTCCAATTTTGAATTTATTCCGTTAACCTCCGCTGAAACTGTTTACTTCCACCCACTACCTACCCTTCCTATAATATTTTGTCTCCCTCTATTCTTTTTGTATCTCTTTCTGTCACCAATAAGGTGCATTCTTTTCAATTTGTATCTCTTTCACTCATTGTTTTATTTTCTTAAATATATATGTCCTGTATGTAATTATCTTAAGTTAATATAATAAGCCCTGACGAAGCTTGAGATGAAGCGAAACCCGGTTGGCTTTCATTATTAATTCTAATTAAAATTGGTGTATTACAAAGTGTACTTTTTCATTTAATATGCGTAGTTTTAACTTATCTATCCATATAATATTAAAATTAGTTTTTCTTAGCAACTAGGTCATTTTGCTATATTGTCATTTTAATTTTTCATATTTTTGTTAAAAATATATTATTCACTGGTTGATGCAACCAACTAAACAACCAGTATGTCCAAATGTATAATGAACGGTATGTTGTTGATCTTAGAATAACTGATAATTGGGTATAAGTATTGATGTTTACCTGTAGTCCCACCTCCTGGAGGATCGCTGGAGATAACTCCTGGAAATCGGAGGCACCTGAAGTCTAGTCCAAACCGGTGGTAATAATATTCGCCAATCAGTTCAGCGTGAACCTTGGAGACTCCATAAATAGTCCTCGGTCTTTGTATAGTTATATTAGGAGTCGGATTCCTCGGAGAGTCTGGACCAAAAGCCCCGATGGTGCTAGGAACAAACACCCTTAGTTTGTATTGCTTAGCCAATTCAATTATATTATGGACCCCTTCAATGTTGACCCTCACAGCGAGTGGTACATTCTGTTCTCCGATCGCGCTGAGCAGTGCCGAGAAGTGGATCAGCCAGTCTATTCTATGGTCCACGACGATCTTCTGCAGACCCTTGAAGTCCAGGATGTCAGCGAAGATGTAGGGACCGCTCTCCATCACCTCCTTACTGGGCTTGATGATGTCTGAGAGAATGACGTTATCTTTTCCATATTTTACTCGTAGGAAATTCGCGCAGGCTATTCCTAGCTGACCTAGTCCACCTGGAGAAAAAAAAGGAAAAACTCATTAATAATATAGGTTCATAATTATTGGTACTGTGCCCAATACCAATACCACCTACAAACGAAAAATGATGTTAATTGTCCTTTTCAAAAATGGACCTGATGTGTCAAGAATTCAGACCAACTCGTGATTTTTCACTGGTTTCCGATTGTCTGCTGGCTGTATTACAATTAAAAATGTCGTCACGGGACACACCTATAATTAAAACTTTGATTTTTTGATTCATCGAATCACTGGACCCAGAAAGATCGATAAAATACAAATTTTCATACGAAATTAACTACTTAGGTATTAGTCCAGTCAGTGGGGGATAAAAAAGGGCTCCACCTTGCAAAAGGTTAGGTAGTAGCGATTTTCACATATGTTGTTAAGATTGGGACTCTAAAGAAAAAAAAAAGTTTTCGACCTTGGGGGGGTCGAGCTCGACCCGCCATCTTGGATTGAAGGTGCCAAAATTTGTTTTTTTTCAAAATAATTATGAAGTGGTCGTTTTTACAACCAAATTGTTCAGGGCAAACTTAAAGACAACTAAATTACCTACATTTTTTGCTGAAAGTTTTTTTTTGTAAGTCTAATAGGTAACGAGTTACGGCGGTTGAAAGAAGAAAATTTTGACAAAAAATTGTAAAACTCCAATTTTCTTGATAAATTTTGTTGATAAAAAGCTGTTGGATTGGTTTTCTCAGCATTGTCCCTTCCCCGAAATCAATTCACTTCTTTCTATCAGTACTGGAATTGTCGGGGATGAAAAGATTAATTGTCATTTATCCAGAGAAATAGGTACCGAGAGGATGTCGAACATGGTTACCACGTCTGAAAATTTTGAATCTATAAAATTTAAACGTAAGGACAAAGTTATTCCATTAATAGCAGTCAACAGCAGCAAAGGTCGGCGAAACAACTATTTCCATCAACCCGCTAATGTTGTTACAGAGAATGTGTATTGTGAAGAAATCCGACGAAGAATTGAAGGATTTCCTTAAATTCGAACTCGTCCCATTTCCTTTGTCGCTTTTCACTGAAGAAGGAATGCGCAAAGGTACGAAATCATCATTTTATGGTGTTTTCGAACAACTTCCAGAAGGCGTGCAACTTGAAGGTAGCAAAATTAATGTTGTGGATGGAGGACATCTTTTATATAAAGTTGTATGGAATCGGAATGATTATTTTGGGTCAATTTGCGAGAAGTACGTTCACTATGTAAGAAATCACTATCACATGCAGTCATTGTTTTCGATGGATATCCGCTTGATGATGGTGAAAAAAATACGAAAACCGCAGAAAGACTTCGCCGATCGAAGAAGCACATGTCTGCAGATGTTCTTTTCGATGGAACAATGCCAGTTCAAGTTTCACAAGAACAATTTTTAGCCAATGAAAATAACAAAGTCCGTCTGATTTCGATTCTTACAAAGCAATTTATACAGGATGATTTTACAGCTAAGCAGGCTGAAGAAGATGCTGATGAGTTGATTGTCAATACTGCGATTTCCTTGTGTTCATCATATGACGCTGTTTTCATGATTGGCGAAGACGTTGATCTCCTAGTTCTGCTGACAGCATTATCACCACCCAAAAGTAGTATATATCTTCGCAAACCCGGGAGAGGCAAAACTTTTGAAAGACTGTATTCCGCGAATAGTGTGAAATACAAAGAGGCTGCTGAGAATATTCTGTTTCTTCATGCCTTTAGCGGCTGCGATACAACATCGTCCTTCTTCAACCAAGGAAAAACAAAATTTTGTTCGCTTGTGCAAAACGACACAAGACTCAATGCCATGATAGGAATCTTCAAACAACATGATGCAACACCAGAAGACATAGCAGTTGCAGGAACACGTTTTCTTGTTGCTTTGTACGGGGGTGTCATGGATAAGGAAACCTTGGAAGAAGTCCGCTACAAACGTTTCGCAAAGTCGACAGCAAAAAACAAAATCAATCTTGCCTCTTTGCCACCAATGAACGACGCTGCATGGTACCATGCATTTAGAACGTACCATCAAGTCCAAAAATGGTATGGAATCCAAAAAAATCCAGAAAACTGGGGCTGGAAACGTGACACCAACGGGCTTGTTTCAGTAAGAATGACAAAGAAACCAGCACCCGAGACTTATTTTTTTCATGCAATTGTAAAAAAGGATGCGGCGTCGCATGTAGCTGCAGGAAAGCTGGATTGAAGTGTTCTATTGTATGTGGGTGCTGTAATGGTCAAACATGCCGAAATTCGCCAGAGGTTCACATCGATGTCGATGACGAAGAAGAAGAGATTTTGTCAATGGAAGCCCAGAATCTCAGTATCACAGGCAATGAGTTAGATGATGACATTGATGACGAAGACTATTATTAAGTAACATAATTTATAGTAACATAATTCATAGTAATGTAACATAATTTCGAAATCTACCATCGCTGGTATATCTGTGGAGTAGATCTACTGGGGATACCACAGTAATGAGTAAGCAAAATTATTATAATTATGTAACGAATAACCCGAAAAAATTACAAAGTTGTGAATTTCATCATTTTTTAGAAAAATATTAACATTTTCGCCACTGTAACTCGTTACCTATTAGACTTACAAAAAAAAACTTTCTACAAAAAATGTAGGTAATTTAGTTGTCTTTAAGTTTTCCTTTAACAATTTGGTTGTAAAAACGACCACTTCACAATTATTTTGAAAAAAACAAATTTTGGCACCTTCAATCCAAGATGGCGGGTCGAGCTCGACCCTCCCAAGGTCGAAAACTTTTTTTTTTCCTTAGAGTCCCAATCTTAACAACATATATCAAAATCGCTACTACCTAACCTTTTGCAAGGTAAAACTCCCCACTGACTGGACTATATGTTCGTATAGGTCAGTCACTGTTATTTTTCATTATCTACCCACATATCACCTACTTTCCCGTGATGATACGTATTTTCAAAATACATTTACGTTTAAAATGAATAACATCAATGGTAATATTATTTATACTTAAGCGAAAAAAAACTGTACAGTCAGCAATCAAAATAATTATTTCGATGGTTTCGTATTCGGATGTTACGAGTTTTTGAGTTGATAGATACAGATGAGTGGTTTATTTATGGATACAGGGTTTGAAAGATTACTACCATCAACACAATTTACAATAAACCATAAACATTTTTCATAAAATAAATAAATAATAGGAATGAAAGTTATAACTCGTGAAAATCTACAAAATCATTTTGAGAGACTACAGAGTTTGATTTTGTTCGGTGTTTTAGGAACTTATTACTTATCTCACCTGTAAGAAGGATTTTTGGTGTCTTTGAAGTGGGATTGCCGAGATACGTGAAGGAAGAATATTGGTTCTGGAGAGAGGTGTAGGTTTGTGATTTGGAGCCAAAAGTCAGTTTAGAAGCTTTTCTTGATAAAAATGTTGATAACATCAGCGTAAGAACCCTTTGCGTTAAATTTACCGCCATGCTAAGACAAAAGCAGAAAGAAAGATTTTCGTCGATTATCAGTAAATTGTTGTACTAACTTGCAGTATTTGGTTTAGCAGTATAAAATGGACATAAAAGGTCACTTTGTTGTCTGGTAACTCAAGCAATACTACAAATTAATGATTTGTCTGTAAATTCTATACGAATTGTTACAAAAATATGTAAGAACTTTCTTGCACTTTAATCTTTTAAATTTTACAAAATAAGCAGGTACATACGAAAACGTTTTACCTAAAATCCCAATATATTTATTTCATCAATCATTCAAAAATACTAATTTCGGTTGTTGCTGTTCTGCGTAACTCTGACTCAATGAATTCAAATTTGAATTGGAATTCAATTGTGTGAAGGATTCAGACACCGATAAAGTAGGTACCTACCTATTACCTATAATCAAATACCCTATAATTTATATTGAAGGGTATTATACCATATAATTAGGGTATTTGCTATAATATAATATTTTAACAAAAGTTATTATTTCTTTAAAAATTGGAATTATAGTTAGTAGGGTAAACGGTACTATCTCTGGCACCCCCCCATTGATTGGCACTCCTGAATTGAAACAGTAATATTAGTGGCTACGGCGAGAAATATATCCCAATTTTAGACGTATTGTGTTCCCACACTATCCTATTTTTAGATGGGCATAATTTATTTCATACATAGGGCAACATTTTTCAACTGTCAACTGATCCGTGATGGATTCGTGAGAAGAGTGGTATATTTATGGAGTGGTTTATTTATGTGCAGTGTTGCCAATTCAGCTCCTTTAGAGCTAGATCTGGCTTTAAATCTACGTCGCCAGCTCCAAAAAAAGTCATTTAGCTTCTTAGCTCGTTTTTCAGATTTTTCAGCTCTTATTCACGTGAAATAATATTTAAAAAAATATATATTTGCAATAATATTCCAAAATAACGAGGACTTCCCAAAAAAAGAGATTCCCCGAACTCCTGCACAAGTAAACAGTTACTAAAAATAGCGCCGTTTACACGCACACTTCGGAGCGACCGAGTCCCGCGACACTTCAGGCCGCCGCGCCGAGGTTCTAAAGTATCGTGATGCCGCTGATGAAAATCCTTTCCACGAAATCAGCTCTTTCGCAGTTTCGGTACTTGCTCTGCCGTGGTCAAACGGAAAAGTGGAACGAGTTTTTAGCCAGTTAAAATAGTCAAAAATAAAACTAGAAATAGACTTGGCAATGACATGGTTAATTCGATTTTAACAATTCGATCGGGGCTCAGGTGACACAACAAATGTTGCGAGGATTATGAACTTCACCCAGAAGTTCAAAAAAAAATTGGAACAATGGCTGTATATGAAAAAAATCCTGATGAAGCCGGTCCTAGCAGTGTTATGGTACAGGAACTGGAACCGGATGAATGCTTAGATTTTTTTAGAGGACTAGTCGCTACAAAACAAAAAAAAAATATAAAAAAAACAACAAAAATATCCTGAAGACTTCGATATTATCAAAAATAATTGTGTTTTGAAAATTAAAAAACAAACAAGTGTATTGTTGAGTGTTTGTTATGAGTTGTTCAAAAGCAGTCAACAAGAAGGACAAAAGGTAAGTTTTTTTTGTCAAAAATTCTGCAGTCCGCCCCCGAATTTTTCTTCTCTGAAATTCTCTAACAACCCCCCCCCCCCCATGCTTTATGTCACTTTCAAAATTTTTAGCTCCTTTTTGGCTCTTTTTTGGGTTTCGCCTAGCTCTACTTTAAAATTCGAGTTGGCAACACTGTTTATGTGATCCGTGGACGCGGGTAGTGCTCATCACGTTTTATCAAAATTTCTTATTGTTTTCATAAGGTAAGTCTTCCATTATATTGATAATTATTTCAAGTTTTTACAAGATATTGATATATTTTAGAGTATTGTGTTGTAAATAAAGGCCAAAGGTGAGTTTCTTTGCCATCCTTATTTAGTTTAAGCGCCTGGATAAGATAATTGCCAGGTGCCAATGATTGTGTGTTACATTTGTATGGAGGTCTATTCATTGGCATGCATGTCAATCACTGTACTTTCATATAATAATTGATAAATTGTGTTTTTTTAGACAATTGATATGTAGTTTTGCTTAAATTCAGCAGTAAAATTTAGAACATACATTTGTTTAATTAAAGTATTATTATTAGCAGTGCCAATCACTATAACCTGCACATGCCAATCACTATACTGATAGGTGTGCCAATATTTACACTGCCAATGATACACACTCTAAAGTTTACACCAAAAATTATTTATTAAAGTTAGTTTTGTTTGTGTTTTTTACAGATATCAAATTAAAATGCCTAAAGTTCCTGCTGATTTAAAGTATGTATTTAAAAAAATACAAGGAGAACGACATTCAGAAGGCTTTAGAATCTAAAGGATTTTCATGCCTTGCTGTTATGAAGAATAAGTACAGGAATAGGTTGGATCCTCAGCATGACATGCGGTGTGCACTTTCTATAAACATAACTCCACGTATACATGATCTTTGTTCAAAAATACAACACCAGGGTAGTCACTGATTATTTTGCTGTAAATTTTTTAACTGTTTTAATGCTGGTCTGATTTTAATACAGAACATTTAAATAAATTTGTTTATTTCTAATTTTACCAATACATCGTATAAATTTTATAGTATAAAATTACATAACCTGTCAATGGAAAAAAAATAAAAAATTAGATTAGGGTCGCGTACTTCAAATATATTCGTACCTTGGGTCGCCAGCCAAAAAGGTTAAGAACCACTGCTTTAGATGCTGTGAAAAGTGGTATGTCGAAAAAAGCCACTTCTAAACAATTCAACATTCCACGGTCTACTATTCAATTTAGATTAAGTGAAAAATATGTTAAGACAAGACCCGGACCAGCAACAGTTTTAACAGAAGAAGAAGAGTCTATCCTCGTTCGGTGGATTAGTACAAGCAGTCAGAAAGGTTTCCCACGAAGAAAAGAAGATATTCTGGAGAGCGTGCGATATTTTCTCAGTAAAAATCCTCGACCAAATGCATTTATTAACAACAACCCTGGGGAAGGATGGTATAAATTATTTTTACGGAGACATCCTGAAATTTGTACCCGAACTGCTGAGGCAGTAACTTTAGCGAGCTCGGTTGTTTCAGAAACAAACATAAGACGCTGGTTTCAACAAATCTACGACTACTTACATGAAAACGATTTAACTGAAATATTAAATGATCCAAAACGTATATTTAACGGTGAAGAAACTAATTTCCAGTTATGTCCCAAAAATTCTAAGGTTCTCGCTATGAAGGGTACAAGGAATGTTTACGAAGTAGAACACGCACCAAGTAAATCATGTCTAACAGTAATGTTTACTTTGTCAGCTTATGGTGAGATAACTCCACCAATGGTAATTTTTCCTCTAAAAAGAATGCGACAAGACATCATTCGATCTATACCAAGCGAATGAGGAATAGGATTGTCTGAAAATGGATGGATGAAAGGGGACATCTTCATTTCATACATAAAAAATGTCCTTCATCCGCATCTGTGTAGATCACACGTTAAATTTCCTGTAATTTTGTTTCTCGATGGTCACAAGAAACACACATGGTCACACAACTTTTGAATTAAGTCAGCTGTGTCAAGAATTGGGTATAATATCAATAGCTTTATATCCAAATGCAACCCGTATTCTGCAGCCTGCTGATGTTTCTGCATTTAAACCAATGAAAAATTCATGGAAAAGGGCCGTTTTGGAATAAAGAAGAACTAACGTTTCAAAAGTTCTTACTAAAACTGACTTCGGTCCGATCCTTCAGATTGTTTTGGAAAAATTTATTAACAAGACTGTTGTAGTTAATGGTTTTAAAGCTTGTGGACTTTTCCCTTGGAATCCAAATGCATTGGACTATTCCAAATGTTTGGGGAAATCTAACCATCCTCTCACTCGATTAACCTCACCATCACAAAAACCACAAGAAAATACAAATTTATTGAACTACGAAGACTTTAAAAGGATTGTTGGTGATGAAAAAATTAAAATATTTGAGAAACACCAATTTGACAATGAATCATCAGATTTTTTAGCACTGTTTACGATTTAAAAAAAATTAAATGACCAACGTTCACTAGTTTCGGACAACGAAGAAGCTGAAGAATTTGTCGGAATATCGGATGATTTCTTATGCTTTGATTCGGATGATGAAGTACCTTTGAACATAATAATTGCCAACGATTTTCAAAAACGAGCGAATGACAGCCACCTTTTGTCAAATGACATGCCAGATCAAGAATCGCCTCAATTGGAGCTAGCAGATAGCATCCCTTCTTGCAGCAGTGCATATAATTATTCACAAAAGTCCACAGAGATGAAAATAATAAATAACGACTTTGTACAAAACCAGCGCGTTACTCCCACAAAGCACAATACTTCATTAAATGATATCCTGAATTGGCCAAAGACGCCAGAGAGGAAAACCAAAAATATGACAATGAAAAAAACTTTTGTTTTGACTAGTAAAGAGTGACTTGATATTGAGGAGGCAAAAATGAATGCAAAAAATAAATTGGTCTTAGAAAAAGCGGCTAGAAAAACTCAAAGAGAACAAAATTCCAAAGTTAAAGCTGATAGTTCTAAACTGATTAACAAATCAAGAAAAATATCGCAAAAAAAGAATAATAATACTGCGATTGAAAATTTGCCCGTTCAAAAGCCAAATGAATGTTTGAATTTTGAAGATACTCTTCCACCAAAGATAAACAAGAATGGTTCGACTTCAACACAATTTCATTCCAAAACTTCTTATAACCTCGTGCAAAAACCTACAAAATTACAAATAATTACTCTTCCTGAAAAGGAAAAATCAATAGGAAAGGAAAATGAACCATCAACATCGAATAATATTTTCCAAACCAACAGTGCAAGCGTACATAAATCTGTTGAACCTAAAATAAAAATCATTTCATGCGTGACACTCAAAAAACCATTTAAAATTATAGTTAAAAAAACCCGTTTCTGGAAATGACAATAATATTCAAAGTCTACCAGATGACACGAAAAATCTTTCGGAAAGCGAAATTATTGAAGCTTTGCTAAAAGAAGATTGAAATGTATTAAAAGAAGTACGTAATACCCACCTACCGCAGTTTTTTTTTAATATTTGAAAAATATAATTTTTTAGTAAAATGTATCCTCTTTGTGAATTGTATCCTCTTTCAATAAAGTTTACTGAAAAAAAATGTTTTCTTTACAAAAATAATATATAACACAAAGTGCCAATGATTATACTTCTTGCAATGCCAATTAATGTATCGTGGGTGCCAATGATTGTACTTTTTATATGTTTGCGATTTGATTCACTATAGTGAGAAACGCAAGCAAAATTAAAGACAGGCAACATTGAAAATGTGCACTCAATTGTTGAACAAGTCAACTGTAATAAATATATTTTAAAAAACTTGCAATGATAACACAAAATCGGGTAACAAGTTGGAAGTTTACCATAAAGTGCCAACCATTGTACTCCTTACCCTACATAACTAAAAATCTTTTTCACTGGAAACCTTAGACATTTTCTTAACTAACCGTGTAAATTTACATACAAATCTTTAGCAGACTACAAGTGTTTATTTTTGATTGGTAACCTTTAACTACGAAAAATCCCTTCATAAGAAGGAGAACTTGCCCAACCAAAAAAACTCTCGTTATGAAGAATATATTTAAGAAGAGTACCTATATTTATTCATTTTCGGGAAATTGACAGTTTACATTTTATCAGTTTGTACGTGTGTAGTATGGAGCCAAAATAAAAAGCCTATTTAAAAAATAAAAACCCCAGGGACCTAAATTTCTTTTTAATTTTTTACTCCAAATAATGTCAAAAATCACTGGTTAAACTAAGTCAAGTACGCCCCTCAACACCATGTATAAAAAATTAAATTTATAAGAAAATGATATAAAACGAAAAGTCACTCTTGGCAAGTAGGAAAAATATTTATTTTGTGTAGCTCATATATCGTATTAAGATAAATTAATTAACAGTTAATTTAATTCTGAAATGATTACATTAGAACATATAATTTAATCATACTTATAATTGGAAATAATCGCTGCCTTTGTATGAAATGAAAAATTAAATAAATCTTCAGCGCAGAAATAGATCATGAATTTGTTGGTCCTTACTATACGAGTAAATACATAGAATAAACTGAATACAGAGCAGTCATCTAGCAGGTTTACGGAAACAAATTGGTAAGCCCCGCATACCCAATTTCTACCGATTTATAGCAAGTTTCTCGTTAACTCTGTATGTTGTTAAGTTCTGAAAAAAAAAGTTATTTTTGAAGATAATATCTATACATTTGTCATGCCGAAACGTTAATTATATGAAATTCCCTTGATAGAAAAAAATCGCAAAGTAAGCTCCGAAAATTATTTGAAACACGTTTTGTTCTGTTATTTAATATGTTACAGACACGAAAAAAATTACAGTGTATCTTTACTTTAAATTCAACTAAAGCATTCGTCGAGAGATTTTTGCTATTTCAAACGCGTCGTGTTTTATTAAATATGCTCACCATTATCGCTTAATTATTATCGTTTTTTTAATATTAGCGCGCTCCCTTTAACATTCTTATTTACATATCTCCCTTTCAAACCATCTTTGAACGCTTACTACGGGGCCGGGCCTTAAAATGTCAATATACAAGTTTCTAAATCCAAGAGTGCGATGCTATTATTTAACTGTGGATATCAACAGGGAATCTGTTCCTCGAAATCAACTTGCGCTATGGCCATTTCTATACTATCGTGACCCGATTGGAACTTGGAACGCCATTAGCATTCCCCTTCACCCGTAATATATACTAGTAAGCCTGGTATATGTATACATACACTAACTAACTAACGATCCGCCCCTGTAGCCGCCCCTTTCTCAGTACCCATCATAGGTGTGGCGAGGGCGGCTGCGGGGCGTGGGGGCGCGCTGTGTGCTGTGTGTGAACACGCTCTTGTATATCGCTATTTCGTACGTAGAATATTTAGGGACTTAGGAAGTAATTTCTTGTTATCATCTGTGACTTTTTTGTCACGATTGGCCGCCCCTAATATCTGGCCGCCCTAGGCCCGGGCCTACATAGGCCTAAGGGCAAATCCGCCTCTGCGTTTACCAGAGAGGCAGGGCCGGCCCTACGCGGGCACAATTGGAGCATTCCACTCCGGGCACCAAATCCCCAAGGCGCTGATAATACCTAACACCCAACAGTCCCAACGCATAACCCTTGAGATTATTTTTCATAAAAACGGAGCTACACAAAATACAAATCATCCGAATATTATTGATTAAAGTGATCAGTGATCACGTACCTGGAAGCCTACTGGTTTTGATAAGGCGTCGTTTGTTTCAGGGCTGGCCCTGCACAGAGGTAGGCAGAGAGGTAACACTGCCAATCAACTCCGTTCCATCATCATTCACATCGTAGATCGTCTCAATCGACTCATTGTCTGTTATTCTGACTCTTGACACGGCTCGTCTCAAGTATTCAAATCAATTGATCGTATCATCTCTTCCTCAGGCGTCCCGAACATCTTTTACCATTCACTTCCGCGTCGCATAATCTCCTTACATTTTTTCTCGCTAATTCGCTATGCATGCCCAAACAATCTAAGCGGAACTTTTTTTAAGAGGAAGCTACAAGCCAAAAATGTGTATATTCTTGGTATACCTTATACTGTAGGTAATAGGCATTAAAATCGCTTGACAAACGGAGTCTGGAAACGTTTGATTTCAACCACAAAACTGGTTTTTATTTAAATATTGAAGACAATATTTAAATATTACAATTTGAGGTTTTACTCAATAAAGTTATTCCGAAAAATAAATATGGTTTTTATTTATTTTGTAAATAATTTAACACATTGCAGTCGGGCAGTTAAAACAATAGACTCTAGCCTATAGCGGGTGTTTTTCGCGATTAGCGCAAAAATATATCGCTTTCTTAAAATTGACACAATTTCTAAACCAAATAATATTTTCGATTGAAATTTTAAAAGAAATCATATATGACATTTGATCATCAAAAATAAATTATAATTGCTTTGATTACATCATAATACGTGAAATGACTCAAACTAAACTGGAGATTGAGATCGCATAAAAGCTCTAGATTTGTGGCGACGCCTTTACAAGCGGCACACTAGCCAATCCGGACAAGGCATCTCAAATAACGTGGACAGACTGTCGCCTAGCACCCAGGTAGCAAATTACCCTTCAAGGCGTTTTATTTCACGCTGATAATAAACCTGTATAATGCCGTTTCCCGCCAAAAACCAACAGTCGATAAAAACGGCATTTGCCGTGTCCCGACGACAATGTGTTAATAAGAAAGCAAAAAAGTTAATCAAGTGAAACTGTCACAGATAATCTTAGCTATAATACTGTGTTTTTTAAGGTTTCCTCTACGCGTTCTAACATTTCTATTGAAAAAAAAGGATTTTTTAGTAGATAACATTTATAATTTTTATTCAGTAAGTAATTTATTATTTTATTTGAATTCTACTCAAGCGAAACGATAGGAAAACCTTCGATTTATCTAAAGCATCTTATTTGGTAATCATAATGTACACCAATTCGTTACAAAGATTAATCAAAATAGTGATTTAGCATTATGCTTTGCCTTATTTATTACGAGTAAAAATGTGTATTGTACGAAAAAACAAGATGTTTTTAAGGAAACCAATTAATAATAAAAATAACGATAAATGGAAAATTAATATTGCGCTACTTTTGTGAAAAATCACCTCAAAGGCGCTGTTACGGAACTTAAATTAAGTACACCACCGCCCCTTTACCGAACCCCACATAGAAGAAGAATCGTCATTAAAAGTTTTTAATTCATAACTAGTGGCAAGAAATTCCCGCAAAAAATTATAAATCAGGTTTTTGTATCTACGTCTTCATCTGTTATCGAAAACAAGTCGTCTATGAGTCACCTTCTAACCATTACATCGGTGCAGAATAACAACTCCATTGTGAAGGATGGTTTAATTGACTTACGTACGGTCAAGCAAAATAATAGCGAGTGGTCAACGAAGAGATTTTTACACAAGTCATACGAACGAATGTACTCTAGTAATGGAGTGTATTAGTCTGTATCATGGAAGTGGTCTGGTGCTGGATATAAAGTTATTACTTACTAGCTGTACCCCGTCACACGTTGCTATGGCTCTGTCAGTCTGTGCAGACAGAAAAAAAATAACGCGTATTGCTTTTATGTCTAACACATGGTGCTGTTTTTTTCAAAAAATGCATGTTTTCACCTGTCACAGGTGACATCTATATACGAGTAATATAGGCATATAAAAATACACATATTCGAATGCAACGTTGTGACAAAACAATCGGTGAAGAATTTTCGGAGACTTAAGATTTTTAATAAACGAAAATTTATATAGATTACAATCCATGACCTTCTGTGTTTGGCAGTGAGAGAGAGAGAGAGCGAGGAAGGGAAAAATAGTCTGACAATGATATCCTCGAAGCTCGTGTAAAATCATAATATAAGTATTACAAATATAGAGATTGCAACGAACAAGATAAAGAAAGGGACGCTTAGATGATTTGAACACGTAAATCGGAGGTCAGAGATACAGAGAAAGGAGTTAAGACTGGAAGACAAAGCAGGTACTTGAGTCGTGGCATGGCAAGAATCGGTATATGTATTTAATGTAAAATAAATTATCTTCTTTCTTCAATAGGTAGGAATAAGCGAGTGGGGGTGCGATGTACAATTTGCGATATTACAATACATATAGATACGTGTGATTGTATATGAATGCAGCAAGAAATAGGGTTGTTTATGTAAAGTGGTGAGTGCAATGTACAATACGCAATGTTACAGTTCATACGAATGAGTATGATTGTATGAATGAATTTGGATAAGACAAGAAGAGAGTTGTTTATAAGTGAGTGGAAGTGCAAAGTGCAAAGTGCAATATAATCCGCAATATTACAATTCACACAGATGACCGATTGTTTATAAATGAACCAAGAAAGAGAGATGTGTATAAGTGAGTGGAGGTGCAATGTACAATCCGCAATATTACAATTCATACATATGACTGTGACTGTGCATTAATAAAGCAATTAGGAGAGTTGCGTATAAGTGAGTAAGGGTGCAATGTACAATCCGCAATATTACAATTCATACATATGACTGTGACTGTGTATTAATAAAGCAATTAGTAGAGTTGCGTATAAGTGAGTAAGGGTGCAATGTACAATCCGCAATATTACAATTCATATAGATGACTGTGACTGTATGTTAATGAAGTAATTAAGAGAGTTGTGTATAAGTGAGTAGGGGTGCAATGTACAATCCGCAATATTACAATTCATACAGAGTATGATTGATGAATTTGAATAAAGCAAGAGAAAGAGTTGTATGTTCATTCTATCTGCCTTTTCCTGTGAAGAAATGCTTAGTTGTGCTGACGCATAGATAGTTAGTTTATTAATTTATTTTTTAGAATTTACACGACTTTCGGAAAGTAGGTACCTAACTAATAACATGACCATTTTAGAGAAGTAGTAATTACTGTAATTATTTGAAAGGTCGAATTCGTGGTCTAGCAAAAGCCCCTTCACTCTTACATCAAGAATTCGCACGGAGAGAGCTTTCACTTTGAACATTATTGCAGAATGTGAAGTTGCATTTTTTTATTCAAAGGCATTAAGTTATAAACTGCTGAGTAAAATATAATAGTGTAAGTAAGTACCAGATTTTTTAATAATTTTACATTAATCATATTAATATAACTGTGGAATTTTTCGTTGTGCTTTGGGTAACAACTGTTTCAATGTTCAAGGCCATTTTAAAACTGAGACCCCAAAAACGACAAATTCTTAAATTTTATAGTTGAGTATTATTTTGTAACGATAATTTTAGTTAAATGAAGTGGTTTAAAAAAAGATCATTAAAGTAATTTAATTAAAATGATGCGACAAAGCGATCATCGAAAAATTATTTTTAAATATTTATGCAATGTACAATGAATATTTTTTTGTCACTATATTTTTATTTTACACAGATTTGCGTTTACCTCCTTCCCCACCCCCCTCCCATCGACCTACCATACATCGGATACAATACTTTCACTGAATTCTTAGCAGTTGGGACTCTTGTATGGTGTTCAGTAACAAATTAATAACGCGCTGTGAAGTCGTTAGTTGACATTATAACATTTTTAGTACTGTAGTGGCATAATACCTTTTAACAATAATAAATTATTGATCGTGTACAGAATGCCTTGGTAAGAATAAAACAAAGCAATTATAATTTTTTACATTAAGCCCACACACGAGTCAAATTATTTTGCTCAGGGCCAATGTAATCTATTGAGATGCTGTGTGGAGAGTCTTTTTTAGGAAAGTAAGGACAGGAAATTCTGCACGGAGAAAAATGAGTTTCTCCTTTTTTATCAAGATACTGTTAAAAATGTAATTGCATGATCATTACCCAATTTAATTTTAGTCATTCAGAATATATCTAAACACGCAGGTGCCTTTACCGAATTAAAATAACGTACGAAATGCGAAACTATTATTATTCTGAAGAACATGTGTTCCGACTTCATCATATTTGTGTTTTACTGATAGCTTGTTATGAAATTTGTTAAATCATTCGTTATAGGTCTCCAGTCCCGTTTTTAACAGGAAAACGACTGATTTGACCAGATTTAAAAAAAATAACAATATTTCAACAGTAAGTTTTCTCCGTGTGGGATGGTAAAAGGTATCAGGGGTGGGTAGGAATCTAGGGATCAGTATGTCATCAGGAGGTCGGACATTTAAATATATCCCTTCCATCGCGGCGCAAGGCGATAGGTCGAGGACCAGTTGAAGAGGGTACCAGATGGGTAGGTGCATCCTGAACACACCTCAACTGATGAACCCTGGCACCTCTGCTAAACCACCAATCGTAGTGAATCTTGGGGTAACCTACGGCTTCCCGGGGCAGCGCTACTCAGACCCGCCCGCCAAATTGAGAATGGGTAAACTTGTCGAATACCACTGCAGGCAAAAGATCTTTTAAAAACACTTGATTTCATCTTGAATACCCAATGGAGACAACTAGTAAGTCGGGGTTTAAATAAATATGCACTAAATAGGTTTTTGGTTTGGGTTATTTAAAAATGAAACTTTTAACATCTACATACCACCACATAAATAGTTGTAATATATTCTTGTAGTAATAAAGTTCAAATCAAGTGCTATTTATATATTTTTTCGTACTAAGCCTGCAGCGGAATTGGACAAGTTTATCTTTTTTTGCGTATTAAGCGTTCAGCAGAATTCGACAAGTTTATGTTTTTTGCGTATTAAGCGTGCAGCAGAATTCGAAAAGTTTATCTTTTTTGCGTATTAAGCGTTCAGTGGAATTCTACAAGTTTATCTTTTTGCGTATTAAGGGTGCAGCAGAATTCGACAAGTTTATCTTTTTTGCGTTTTAAGCGTGCAGCAGAATTCGACAAGTTTATCTATTTGCGTATTAAGCGTGCAGCAGAATTCGACAAGTTTATCTATTTGCGTATTAAGCGTGCAGCAGAATTCGACAAGTTTATCTTTTTTGCGTTTTAAGCGTGCAGCAGAATTCGACAAGTTTATCTATTTGCGTATTAAGCGTGCAGCAGAATTCGACAAGTTTATTTATTTGCGTATTAAGCGTGCAGCAGAATTCGACAAGTTTATCTTTTTTGCGTTTTAAGCGTGCAGCAGAATTCGACAAGTTTATCTATTTGCGTATTAAGCGTGCAGCAGAATTCGACAAGTTTATCTTTTTTGCGTAGCGTGCAAGTTCGACAAGTTTATCAAACTTTCAAAATGATATGGAAATGAACTTACGACTATTTAAATTTCGTGGTTGACACTATCTCAATTGAAAATATTGTTTTAATTAGCTTTTCAATGCTGATAACGATGACATTTTGAAAACGCATGACGTTATTAACAGGTACTTCATAATATTCATTATATGGTTTTGTCAAAATACGTCAGTTTGACGAGACAACATTGTTTTATTCAATTCATTCTTTTTTCAAATTGCCAAATCTATGGCCATAAAAAAAATTGTGCTACCAAAAAGTATACGAGTATGTAAGTCCTTATTTTTAAAACAATATTTCTTACTAATTATTTATAAATATGTGTACAAAAATACTAAATGTATATTTTTTAAGGTTAATTTAATTTTAGATTTATTTTATTCACACATAAGAGAAAATTTCGACAGTCCATCCAGGAAGGGTTCCAGATTTATTTATTCCCGTTTATCTTTATCTACAGTTTATTTAATTTAATTTTAAATATACAATAAATACATGTTATTATTTTTCAGTTTCCAATGTCAAAACAATCATCAATTTGAAATTTTAAAGAACACGCAAAAATTTCTTTAATTTTGGGCGTCTGATTTGATTTGACATTGAAAATGGACAAGTTACAAGTTTATCGTTCTAACCTCTCGTATTTTGTAAAACAGAACGGAAAACCGTTAATTATTTTGATATTAGCTTCTGGAAGTCCGAACCATTGCTAATTCTATAAGAAATGTCAAAACTCACTTTCGTTACATCTATAATTTCAGAAACAACATTTAGTCGTGTAATAAAATGGAACCCCTTTTAAAACAACTAACACAGCATCGCAGATGAAAATTTGTCTATGCCTAAGATCAAACCAATAAAATAATGCTTATAATTTTACAAGAATTCGTTCGCTAGTAAGGAGGCCCGACAAATTGATTTTTTTCGTAATAATTATTGCTAGTTGATTCCTGAGGCGTATTTGTATATAACCATGAAAAATGTGGACATTCGCAAAGAATGCAAGGCTTATGCAAGCGTAATGAGTAAGTTGAAGAAAGGGAAGATTAGATATTTTGGGCGTAGAAGAAAAAAAAGAAAAGAGTGTAAGAAAAATATATTTGACGCGAATGTGAATGTTAAGTCGGGGACTCCCGAGGAAGACACAACATGATCAAGTGAACCAAATAATTGAGTCGGGCCGTGTCAATAGTCAGTATAGGACGGGAATGGTATGTATTTATGTATGAGACGATGTGTGGATATGAATGAATATGATATGAAGCAAGGAGTGTAATGTTGTTTGGCGGGGTCCGTCCTCTCCGCCTACCCTGCGCGGAAACAGCGTGATGTTAGTTGTAAAATTTAGCTTTTACTTTTCGTTAAAACCATTATGCATTTTTTATCAGAGCTATTCTAGTCAAACTACTTCTTTGACATTCATAATAACATTGGATAATGTTATTTAATAAATCTATAGATGCAAAAAATGTGCATACTCTCGATGACGTTACAATATCCTATACGCTACACTTGAAGAAGGTAAACGTAGCATAAAAAAACACATGTTTAATATGCTAACACGCAATTTCATTAATTGTTATTTCTTAAGTTACAACATCATTTCAGTCATATTGATTAAAATTAGATACATTTTCATATAAATTCCTTCGATTTGTTTGGTTTTGGGAACAAACATCCAGTAACTCATTTGGTCTTATAGAAATCGTTGTCTCCCACCGTCGTAGTTAGAAATATGAACTAAATTCAAATATAGAAGTTAACCACAGATAATTAAAATATAATCAGTAATTTAAGTTCAGTGTTTAGAAGGAAAAATGAAGGCGAGCAATTTTTTAAACTTTTTTTTTGCATTAAAAATTATCATATTTAGAAAACGAAATGTTTATTTCTGATAAAATAATTAGCAAGTGTATTTTATTACATTTTAAAAACAGATTTTAGTTTTCGGAAACGTTCAGAAATATCTCATTGATTTGGATTTTATTGAGTATTGGATATACACACGATATATACGACTTTCTTCTTCATAATCATAAAAAAATATGTTACTGTAATCCGTTTTGAAAGTGGACGAATCTACTACATAGCCCGATTTTCACAGCGCAATTATCTAAATCTATACCCAATTTAATACGATTAGTCCATTAGTCCAAGTTCGATTAGTTCATAGTTCGATTAGTTTGATTTTCGCGGCGTGGATTCCGAATTACTCCCAATTCAATACGAATACACGCTCTATTAGTTCCTAGTTTGATTTTCAGAGCGCGGATCCCGAATTACTCCCGATTAATTTCATGCTCGTAATCTTAGGATTTAAAATATTATATTATGCATGTTATAAATCAAATAAATTAAAAAATGCTATAATATATTTGACTTGTTACAGACTGCTGATAAAATCCCGTGGGTAAGGGTTTGATTCCCGTTACATTATTTACATACCCATTTCATAAAATATGTACAATAATTATTGACTCTAAAAATAAATGCTAACAAACTTTATAACTACGGGCATGAGTTATAAAGTTTTGAAACCTAATATTTTATCACAATTAGACAGATAAAAAAAATAACTTTTAATTTTAATAGTATTTACCTGTAATGAGCACTTTTGGCCTCTCTG
Source organism: Hesperophylax consimilis (assembly GCF_061612785.1). NCBI lineage: Eukaryota > Metazoa > Arthropoda > Insecta > Trichoptera > Limnephilidae > Hesperophylax > Hesperophylax consimilis. The sequence continues at coordinate 5,023,949 of NC_142839.1, read as the reverse complement.
TAGTCTGATTAGAATTCAATGACGTGGTGCTATGAAGCCCGCGACTTGCAAGAGCTGTCCATGGGTTATTTGTATAAACCCTTCCAGGAACTGCCCTTAATTCACTGTTACATTTAGTGGTGGCAATCCAAAAAGATGTATTTGATTGTATCAGCCTCGAAGGCAAGAGCCTCACGAGGGAGGCCATGCCTGCCATGCTGGGAATGCTAGCAGCTGGATTGTGTTAGATCGATTGCGGTGGATTGTGTTGGATGGATTGTGCGGTGTTGTGTTGGGTTGGTTAACACTTTGCAGAGGATTGAACTTGACTGAGAGTGTTTTATCATTTCACCGGTGTTTTGCCCGCGAGAGCGGACCAGCCTCCACGGGGCGGTTCCGAAGCTAAAGGTTGATTTCTTTCATGGATTTAATAAAAAAATTCTTGTAATCTATGTTTTAACCAATCGAGCAATCGGGTACAAAACAATACAAAATAAATGCCTTGAGCGATGGAGATATCGGTTTTGGATTCGACAGTGCTCATTAAAAAAATCATACCATCGAATATTAATAGCGAAACATATACTATAAACTTCAAACTGTGGTTAAAGCGAATGAATCCACACATATTTCATCGTTTATCCTATATTTGTAGAATTTATAATTGAGCTGTTTGTGGAAAATTAAAATTAAATTAATAAAAACAGTTTACCTAAATTTAGGCGATGAGACCTAATTATGTGTAGCCATTGTTTGACTGGACATTAATCACTTCAATAGGACGCCCACGCCGAGAGTACCTGGAGGACCTGCTGGTGGACGTGCGCTGCTCATCATATGCACAAGTCAAAAGAGCCGCACAAGACAGGGAAGAATGGAAGAGGAGATTAGATGAAATTGCTGCAAACCAATCCCAGGATTGAAACCAGAGAGAGAGAGATAGGTTACTTACATTTTCTGATATGAAACGTATCTATTTAAACATGTTGGAATAATGAGTGGGACAGTACATAGATCCCCTGTTATCATTAGAAATGAGTAAGAATCACAGTGGAGATTGAATTGAAAAAAAGCCTAAAAGCCTGTTAAAATTTATCATGACCATTTAACTTTTTTTTGTTTTTGGGGTGTTATGCCGTGTTGCGCTAACTCCTTCTTTAGCCAACGTTTCGGACAGCATTGCAGTGTCCATCATCAGGGCAGATGTGTTGAATGATGATGGACACTGCAATGCTATCTAAAACGTTGGCTAAAGAAAGAGTTAGCGCAACACGGCAACACGCCAACACGCAAAACAAATAACAAAAATACTTTTGGCCGTGAAAATCTTAAATCATATTTGACCATTTAACGTTCAAGGGACCTGCCCTTTTTGGTCGTTGTCTTTATCTTAGGTCACTTCTGTATAGGGATATCTGTGGAAAGTGACACAATATTGGTTTAGGAATAGGATAAAGAAGAAAACTAAAAGTGCCTTCCATATAAATTTGATTGGAAAAAATATGCCACTGACTTAATACCTTCTGGTTTTAGAATATTTAGCTTGCAGCCTGCCTCTCTTACACTTGCCTGAAATTGTACATTGCCATCTCTTTTTAATTTCGTAATCACGGTGAAATACAGGTTCGGATGGAAACATAGGCCAAAAGTCGGCTTATTTGGATGGCGAAAAATTCTTTGAGTTTAGGTGTAATGAGAGAAATTATAGTTTTTTTATATAAAGAGAAATTAAATTAATTTTATTAGGTATTTAAGCACCTACTTAGAAATCTATTAAATAAGAGAAAATTAGAAACATCCTTTTTGGACACGATGTCTTCTACTGTTCACAGAACTACTTATTAAGGAATTTTACTATTAAAAATAAATTTAAAAAACACCGATTCTGAATAAACTTATATATATTTCTATATTTTTACTCTCGGAATTAAAAAATAGTTCTTGAAAACTGTTTACTTTACTTAGAAGCTTTGTTTATACGCTCCATGTTTGGAGGAACTAAATCTTATTTCAAAGTACTGTGTTAAGTTTGTACAACGTAATAATTAAACATCTCTTTCTGTTACATGCGTACTTTGATAACAAGAGGGAGAGGTCGCTATACAGTTTTGTATTTTGCAGTTAGGTATGTTGATCTGAGTTTTCGAGATGATTTGTGGTTGTCTTTTTAGTTTTATCGGTGATTTTAACTTAGATCGTAGTATCTTCTGATATTTTATAAGGTTTTGTTAAATTCATTTCAAATGTACGTAAAAGCAATGAAAATAGCCCGCTGGCGAGAACCCGCCGTACTGCCGTGGCGTGACGTAGGTACATCGATGATACCGTGTAGACTTCAGTGAACGGGCTTTGTATTTGGCGAGGATAACAAAATCTAACGGAAACAATCAAATTCAGTATGAATTTTAATATTAAAAAATCCTTAATTTGGTTAGACGGTGAACATTGATAAAAATGTACTGGAATTCTTAACTAAAGAATAAAAAAATCTCAATACAAAATGCTCTACTGCTCACTAACCACAGGACGTTCAGAGCACGGATGACGTCATGCACCCTCCCGCTTCTTACTGCTCAGATTGCGATCGTTTTGGCGGACTTAAAAATATTCAATCTTGGAGAACTAATTTAATCATGAAAACGACCTTTCAAAAAATACCAGTATTTAAGTTAGAATGTGGATGTAGATATATATATTTTTTAAATGGAATTATTATTTGATAAGGAATTATGAATGAACGCCCTTGTTCCAAAACGCAGAAAATCATTAATTTCACATATTTGGAATTTGTTGCAAATAGTATTGAATGTTCTCGCGATACGTAGGCACTTGAACCCTGTTTGTTCAATTGGACATACCGCCCGTTCACCTTGATCGTACGTACCTTCCGCTCATATAATCGTACACTCCACAAACACGACATACTCTCGGTGTTCTATAACTCTATACAATCATACGATGTAGTCCGTGGCGATTTACCGAGTGAGTTGGCTAAAATATAAATTGGTTCCTCCAATTATTGCGGTAAAATATCGCGGATATGACGCGCTGCCAATCTGCGACCCAAACACGTTTCGCAAATCAGTGTAATTTATTTATCTACGTATGTTTTTGATTATTTAATACGACAATAGTATTTTGAACAAAAAAAAACGATTAACATTGTGTACACAAGCAGTGACTTAATAAAGTTACTTTTTGGTGTTCTGATGGTTTGCAAATATTTATATTTTATTTGGTTTACGTGGATTTTAAAAACAGAGTATATCTATGAAAAATTACACAAAAAAATAAGGAATATATAACAGTAAACTAATAAACTAAAATATAAAACAGTATCAGTAAAACATGTAACAGTAAAATAAAATAGTATATAAACTAGAACAATACTACATATAAGACAAATCACTAAAACTACATTACCAACGGATTCAAGAAAGTGCTGGTATAGGTTACACTTAGTGATATAAATGGAGTCAATAAATATATCAATAGTACCCCCAAACTTATTGCCCAGATCATGCATCCTATTGGTTAGTGAGTGCATCTGATAGTTGGTTGTGTATGTAATATAGTATATGATAGTCGGCACATGGAATTTATTAGTGGCAACGATGGCAGGACTGTGAATTAATTGTGAAGGACTCTGTGTAAAACAACCAGGTTTGACATAATTCTCCGGTCAGACAGTGTTATAAGATGCAATTGATTCATATTTATGTAAAAAAGCAATTGTGAAATTTAACTATAAATATCTTAATTTTTTAAAACATTACGTGAATGAAACAGAAATATAAATCACAATAAAGATTTTTAAATTGCAACTTAACCACTCGAGCGATTGGTGTCATATATTAAATTTTTTTAAATGACTTTCTAGATTCTTATATTCCATGAAGTTGTGAATCATTTAATTTGGCTGAATTTAAAGTTAATTTTCTTTATACAAATAGAACGGCGACATGTGTGCCTCACAATTTTTACCTCATATGGGTGTTTAAAATGTTACCTGGCTATTATAGACTTGGAAGCCTTGTGTTTTCTCGGTAGTTAAAAAAATTGTTATCTAAAAACCCTACTAAAATTGCATGTTTTGGAGCATCATATTATTTTTCTTCAGCATCACCAGCAGCCGACAGCGGCCATATACTACATACATGTCTGTTTGTGTTTGTGTTCAATGTTTGCTGATGACACCGCTTTGTTGTTTGAATGTAATGGAGACGTTGACGAATTTAACAAACAAGTTAACGAGTCTTGCCAATTAATAGCAAACTGGCTGTTATCGCAACATCTATCACTCAACACAAACAAAACCCAAATCTTAAAATTTTGTCCAGTGCAAGCTACACCCTTAAATATAAATGTAAACATTAATAATAATATTATCGAACCTTCCCAAACCTGTTCACTACTGGGAATAGAATTAGATACCTATTAACATAAACTGGAAAGAACATGTCTCAAAAATTGTTGCAAAAATCAGTAGTTTTTCTTATGTTCTGGGTACCTTGAGAAAAATATTAAACACCGAATCAGTAATAGCCGCATACTATGGTTATGTATATTCAATAATAAAATACGGTATTATTTTTTGGGGAAACTCGGTAAACGCTAAAGATATTTTCATCATACAAAAGAGATGCATAAGAAAAATTACAAACTCTGATCGTTTAGATTCATGTAGACCTATGTTTAAAAATCTGAAAATTCTGACAGTCACAGACATATATATAATGGAGTTATGCATGTTAGTGCGATCATCTACAGACAAGTTCCCACTAAAAAACTCAACACATAAATACGCTACAAGGCTCACAGAAAACTTACTAATACCAAAAGCAAACAAAACAATATTCCAAAAAGGACCATACTACATGACCATTAAAGTATATAACAACCTTCCACATAACATTAAACAAATACAAGATACACACAAATTCAAATCGTTACTAAACACTTTCCTTGTTAATAAATGTCACTACACGTTGAGTGAATACCTCACGTAAATGAAACGCCTATTTTTATTGGTATATATATGTATTTTTTTTATTTTTTCATTGGTATATTGTTATTTTATCTGTATAAACATTGTAATTATTATAATAAAACAAATAATATTATATAAACATTGTAATTAAATAAATGTGGTTAGCTGGAAGAAATGGGGTCTACCCATAAGCTACACCTTTTGTAATTTTTATTTTACAATAAATAATTTTTTATTTGATTTGATTTGTGTTATGTTGGTATCGGGGGGGCGGGGGGGTAGATTCAGCTGCGCCTTATTGTAGGGAATTCCTCCGCATTCGCCTGTGGGAATATGGAAAATCGAAGAAAACCATATCCAGGAGGAAACGGCCATTTGTCTATTTATATATATACATTAGCCATGCTATTTAATTAACACAATTCCTCAATATATTAATATGGAAACATATGAAACAGCTTACTGCAGTTTAAAGCCAATTAATCTACCTAGATTTCACAGTTTATCCCGTATTCTTAGGTTGTATAAATTTGGCACACTATGGCAAGCGATCGCTCAAAACGTTTTTGCAAACTTGGTATATTATATCAAATATCGCTCGAGTAATAATTGTTGAATACTTTAACATATAAATAACGAGCATAATAACACATCCCCTAAACACACAAACCTTGCTTTATTATGGTGGTACATCTTGAATATAATATTACGTTAAATTATTATTATTTTTATGTAAGCTCCGAAAATTTTTAAAAACATGTTTTGTTCTGTTATTTATTATGTTATAGGCATGAAAAAAAACACAGTCTATCTTTAAATGCAACTAAAACATTTTTCGAGAGATTTTTGCTCTATTTCAAACGCGTCTTGTTTTATTAAATATTTTCACGATTTTCGCTTAATTGCAATCGTTTTTTTTTTTAAATATTAGCGCGCTCCCTCTATCATTCGTATTTACATACCTCCCTTTCAAACCACCTTTCAACGCTTACTAAGGGGAACGGCTGCGCGAACCTTTTCATACAAAACTTAAATTTGGATTTCATACCAAAATACCTAACCAAACTAAATATTTTTTTTTGTTAATTAATATAGCAAATATGTAGAACACCATTTATTTATGTTTTATATTATAAAGTATAGACCATTAAAGAATGAAAAAAATAATAATTCAAGAACCATCTTTGGAAATTATTTATTGGTTAGTTAAAGTAATTATTAAAAAAATATTATATTTACCATTGCAATATGTTGAAATATAAAATAAAAAGGTTTAAAATGCATATTGAAGGGCATTAATTATAAAATTGGATTGGAACACAAATTTGTAGCATGAAAATTAAAAAAATTACCAAAAAACGACTATTTGCGATGTATTATTTTTTATTGTATTTTTCATTATATTAACACAGTAGATATGGTAAAATTATTTTTTTAGTCACTAAACGAAACGAACCACTTGGGGTGACCAATGGCAGAGTTGTTGGTTATCCAATGAATCGTTACTGAGGCGGCGCACAGTGGGCTGAAAATCGCCTCTCATAGACATAGAAACTTGAATTTTCAAGGGTATTTTTTTTGGCTAGAAATGGATTCTGCTGATCATTACTATGCTATAAAATGTCGTACGAAGCAATTGCGTGTACAAATGAAGGAGTTATAATTTTTTTAAGAAAAATTTGTATGGCGCTGACATTAAAAATGAGGCTATCTCTGGAATCATAAGGTTGGCCGTTCTATCCTTACATACAGATAATACTACTATTTATTTATATTTTTTTGACATACTTCATATTGTGGCGCAAGGTGCGATTTTTTTTTTAAAAATCCTAAAGTTGAAAAAAAAATCTTTTTTTTGTTGATGATTCATTTTAATGCTTAAATGCTTTACATATGAGTATGCTTTGTCTAGTTTACAATATTTTATTTACACTCCAAGCCAAAACACTGTGCACAGTGAGCTGAAAATCGCCTTTCATAGACATAGTGACTTGAATTTTCAAGTGTATTTTTTTGGCTAGAAATGGATTTTGCTGATCATTACTATGCTATAAAAATTTGTATGAAGCAATTGCGTGTACAAATGAAGGAGTCATCATTTTTTTAAGAAAAAATTGTATGGAACTGACATTAAAAATGAGGCTATCTCTGGAATCATAAGGTTGACCATTATATCCTTACACACAAATATACTATTATTTATTTGTATTTTTTTGACATACTTCGTATTGTGGCGAAACTTGTGATTTTTTTTTTTTAAATCCTCAAAGTTGAAAAAAAAACTTTTTTATGTTGAAGATTCATTTTAATGCTTAAATGCTTTACATATGAGTATGCTTTGTCTAGTTTACAATATTTTATTTACACTGCAAGCCTAAAAGCATTTAAGCATTAAAATGAATCATCAACATTAAAAAGGGTTTTTTTCAACTTTGAGGATTTAAAAAAAAAAAATCGCACCTTGCGCCACAATATGAAGTATGTCAAAAAAATACAAATAAATAGTAGTATTATCTGTATGTAAGGATAGAACGGCCAACCTTATGATTCCAGAGATAGCCTCATTTTTAATGTCAGCGCCATACAAATTTTTCTTAAAAAAATTATAACTCCTTCATTTGTACACGCAATTGCTTCGTACGACATTTTATAGCATAGTAATGATCAGCAGAATCCATTTCTAGCCAAAAAAAATACCCTTGAAAATTCAAGTCTCTATGTCTATGAAAGCCGATTTTCAGCCCACTGTGCGGCGGTACCCATACCCACCACCCAATTTTATTTTTTTATATGGAAGCGCACAAGAGTTGCAACTGCTCCCAACCGTCTGGAGCCAGTGAGACTATGGCATCCCCAATTGGGGTATATTGTAAGGCTGAAGTTAGTGGGGAGGTGAAGGAGATAGGGAAGAGGAAGGTGAGGAAGTGCCAGGCTATTCAGATCTTTACACCTATCGTTTTTTAAATTAATAATAAATTCACGCAGAAGTCACGAGGGAAACAAATCGCTCAAAAATATCTTGGAATTTTAATGTAATCAACTAAACTGATCACCATGTTTTATGGTAATATCCACCCTGAAAACAAATCTTTTTAGCAGTTTTTTATCTGTGGCAGCGATAAAATATTGATTGTGAATAGCCAGGTACTTCTCAGTCATCTTCTTTCTTATTTTCCTTCCACGCTGTCATTTCATGCGGCTTCAAATATTATGTTCCTAAATAAATAAATAAATAAATAATGTAAATACTGTACTCTTGAATGGTGTAAAACCATTTTTAACTTCTAGACAGGTTTATAGTATTTTATGCCGTGTTACGCTACCTCATTTATTAGCCAATATTTCGGACAGCATTAAAGCGTCCATCATCAGGGCAAATGTGTTCAAATCATATCAGGTTTACAGTAATTCATTTTGATGAAAACAAGTAGATGCATAAATAATAGTGCAGTGTTTTTTACTGCGTATTATAATTACTAATTATATAATGATTCCTTTACGACAAAATTAACAACTTAATTCCTCAATTAAAAACCGGTCGATCGAATAATTATTAAATATTTCCTACTTGCAAAAAATGATTCAGCTTACTACATACTAAAATAACTTAGTAATTTAGATCGCCTATTGCTAAAAGTACGCAAGTTAATAAATTCACATTGTAAGTGTTTAAAAAAAAAAAAAAAAAATCATTACAAAGGAAGCCATAAGGAAATAATTTTCCTCAGAGCCTATTTTAACTTTGGGGACGCTGTGTAGGGGGGTTTTCTTAAGGAAAGGAAAGAAAGGAAGACCTGAGAAGGAAAATATATGATGGGTGGGTAGGAATCTGAGGGTCAATGGGTCCAGGAGTGATGGATGTTTGAATTGAATTAAATGGACGAGATGCAAAAGTATTATTATTTTAAAGAATACGTGTTCCGACTTCCTCATAACATATTCGCGCTCTAGTGATTTTACTTGAAATTTGTTAAATCATTCGTTATAGGCCTCCAGTCCCTTTTTTAACAGGAAAACGAATAATTAGATCAGATGTTTATAAATTAGCGATATTTCCTATCAAGTTTTCTCCGCGTACGCAACTATCATTTTACAGCTCCAAAAGATGTGTAAGGATTTGTTAAGAAGTCACGACTTTGACCCAAAACTTATTTTTAAATTTGAATCTTAATCTGATAATCCACTATTACAGAATTCATGTTATTGGAGCAAAATATGAGCAACAGTACGATACATCATACATCATTTTTTTTTTTTTTTTTATTTTTTTTTATTTATGCTTTAATATATTTGTTAAACAATGGTATAGTATATTGTCCTCCACGCTAGGAGTTCACCTGTGTTGTGGAGGACTTTTTCAATTGTAAAGTTATATAATTCTAAAACAATACAGTGGAGTTGGTTACACAGAGAAACATTAAAAATTAAAATATAAAATCGATTTTTCCATAGTTATAACAGTAGTTTTTCCATAGTTATTCCAAAAAAGTGAAATATAAAAAATTAAATATTAACAGGATTGAAGCCAGTTCCATATGTGTTTTTTGTATTCTGTAAGATTAGATGTTTTATATTGTGTTGGAAGTGAATTGAATAGTTTTATAGCCTGGAATCTGTAGTGTTTTTGTCCAAAGGATGTGTTGGTTTTTGGTATTAGTAGTTGGTGTGCATGTCTTGTTCTGGTATTGCGAGAAGTTTGTGAAGTTTTAAATGTGTTTAGGTTCTTGTAAAGGAAAGTAAGTATTTGTTTTGAATATAGTTTTTGAATCTTCAACACTGGGAATTGTTTAAATATGGTTGAAGTGGGTGTTAGTATTGGTACTTTAAGTATTACTTTTATTAAGGTTTTCTGAGCTTTAAATAGTGAGTCTATGTATTTTTTACTGGCATAGCCCCAGGCAATAATGCCGTATTCCATTATAGATTGTGCTATTGCGAGGTATATATTCTTAATATCAAATATGTTCAGTATATTTCTCACGTTTTTGAAAAAGTAAATCAACTTATTTATCTTTCCTTTAACCGATTCAATATGTCTGTCCCATTTTAAATATCGGTCGAAGTATATACCAAGATATTTTATATTTTCGGTTTGTGTGATTGGAGGACAATTGCATGGGATGCTCGCTGAGTGACAGGAATGTATTTTAAGGTAGATGTTTTTGGCGGGTTGGCCTCTCGAGTTTATGCTAAAGGTTATGAATTTAGTCTTATCTATATTTAAAGTTAATAAGTTAGAGTCAAGCCATTTTTTTGTAATATTTAGGCCAACTTCAGCTTTTGTGATTAGTGTGTTCCAGTCAGTGGCCTTAAAAAGTAACACAGTGTCATCAGCAAAGCTTATAATTTCCCCGTCTATTTCGAGGTGACAAAGATCGTTAATATAAATAAGAAATAGGATTGGGCCAAGTACGCTGCCTTGTGGTACTCCGTAGGATACTTGTTCCTTGTCACTACAAACTAATGGTACTAGAACTAATGTTACTAATTGATAAAGACATTGTCCCGGTAAGATAGACATCCTGGGTTCCATTCCCAGTTGAGACCATTATATTTCTTTTATTTTCTATGTTTTGTTTTGTTTCATGTTTCGTTTAGACTCGTTAGTATTATCTTCTTCTTCAATAATGTTATTCTGCTTATTGCGACAAATCCTAACCTGCCCTAACCTATTCACATAATCCTAAGATTAGTGTTTTTTTTAAGCTTCGAGAATTCGGCGAACATTAATAATCAATATGTACTTAAGATTAATTTTGATTTATTGTCTGGTTTAAATAACCGATTTCTTGCGCTTATTAATTATAAATTTTGGTATCCAAAATTTACCCACTAAGCCAAGTATTTAGTTAACATATAGTAAGTATTTTGGTAACCATGGAATATACTGGTTAGTTTAGATCACCGATATTGATTGAGGACTGGTAGTTTTACATAATTTTAATAATTCATCAAATTTAAAGTTAATTTTCAATTTCTGTTTTATTTCAGTTCTGTCAAGTAACTGGCCTATAATGATATAGTAACAGAAATTGAATAGGACATTCACAGAACTCTCAAATTAACGTTGAAATTTGATGAATTGTTCAAATTCCATGAAACAACCCGTCCTTATGAATTCTTATTCTTCATAATTATGTAAATTTATCCATAGCTGGATCAACATGGATTTATTCATGAACGGGGTCAAGCTTCGAGGACCAACAATTTTTTTTTTTTGCGTTTTGCGGTAAGTATTTCTCGACAGTGGTATAGTCCTCATCAGTACTAAACCTTCAGGGCTTCAATTTTTGATACTGACAATCGTGGTGGAAATTCATTATAATGATATATTGAAACAATTTAAAACTTTTTCCACTTGTTTTATAAATTGATCATGACCGGTTTCATGTTATTATAGTCATCTTATCTTCATACTGGTGCAATTATTCCCCAAACTATGGTTTATATACACAACATTTTGGGGAGAGGTATACATTGATTTTTTTACAATATTCCCATCTTGGTTGCTAAGTGATGGTTCACGGATGAATTTGCAATTATTTGGTTACTACCAGCAGGCATTATTATTACCTCGGTATTGGAGATTAATTTAATTTAATTAGTTTTTTTTTAAATCGAGGTTAATAATATATTATAATAATCTTGCCTGCTGGTAATAACCAAATAATTGGACATTCAGCTGTGAAACACCACATCAATGATGATGGTAAAATCAAACTTGGTTATAACGAGCACGAGAGGACCGAATAAATTTGCTCCTTATAGACATTACTCGTTTCAACCAAATTTGTTTTTTTTTAAGTCTTATGTATAATATGTTTTCAAAATACGACTATGTATTACTTTTTATACTCGATGATTGTTTTAAAGTTCTCGCTTCTCAATTTCCTCCTCAAAACAATCCACGCATTATAAATATCATCACCTGGTTCAAGGATTCCAAGAAAAATATTACAAATTATTTATCTTAATATCACTAGCTTGTACCGCTTCTAAAATCCCACTTGTCATTAATAATTGGGATTGTTATGCTTTTCGGTTGTAAAAATGTACTTGTCACAAACCAGTGATGCACAACCCGAGGCCCAATTGTTGCGGCCTGCTTGCCAATTTCATACGGCCCACTGGCTATAGACACAAATCATAATGTTTGGGGTTGTTCTTGAAAATCCTGGATAGCAATTTTTTTATAGGGTTTGGGTTAATTTACGCTGCATTCTAAATGAAACTAAATTTGTAGAATCGGTTTGAAAAACACGCAATTCAAAAAAATCAACAGAAACCTTAAATCTTGAATTTCGCTGTCAACCCCTCCCCCCCTCAATGAAAACAAAACAAATCCACTTGTAGGTCGCGGGTTGTTTGTTTAAAAAATAGGCGAAGCAACCCCTCTGCTGAAAAAGTTCATCACATCACTATCATATACCCAGTGCAGGGATGTAGGTACTCGTAACTAGGTACCTTCATAAACACGTTTATTGGTTTTTAAACCAAAATCGACTATGAGTAGTAATACAAAAGAAGACGTAAAAAGAGAACAAATTTGCAAAGTTCAAATTTTGCATGACTTTCTGCCGATTTTATGAAAATTTTGATGGATGGCAATGTTTCACATAGTCTACAATCTTACACAGGTAGTGCCATAAGAATATGAATCCCTCCCTAAAGCGATAGGAAATTCCCGCTAGCCGGTCACGGTTAAGGCGATGCCATACGTAGTAATGCAAAATCATGGGTTTTTGGTTTGAAAATTTGGTCACCTACAAAATTTTTCAGATGCTTTAATTAAATACTGCAAGTAGAATACATCTTGGCCTTTGAAATAATAAAGTCTTTTTATAAGCCCAGAAAAAATAATGTATAAGGCCCATGAAAATTGCTTTATGGTTCAAAATCTCCTACTTACGAACCTATTTTCGGTTATGATCTTATTGTATAATGTGGCAAATTAAGTAATTTATAAAATGATCGAAATAAAATTAAATATTTAGGTCTGAACATCCACAAAATAAAATAAAAGGCACTTTTTGGCCATGTTTTTTTCTTGCATAAATCAAAACAGGCGGATGGTGTTAAGCGGGAATTTAAACCTTATCGCCATCTACGTAAGGGTTGTTATTGATAGCGGCTCAATTTAAAATATTACACGACGTAGTGCATCGCCTTAATAATAAAATTTGCGAAAAAAGTATTAAATTTTTTCAATAAATGATTAAACCTTAGGGGCTCCACTAAAACAACTGATAAACATCCGTCGTATGTAACAAGTATCGTAAATGGTTATTCAGTTTATAAAATTTATGACACGTTTATTATGTTACGTAAAATACTACTTTATGTCATATTATTTTGATATGCAACTTTTTTTATTACAAAAACTTCTTGACATTAATATCTTTATACGTGTGTATATACTTAGATTTAAAGTTTTATTTTAATGTGTGATTAAAAATGAGCTGAACCGTTTTACTTTACGATATTTTTATGGGTAAACTAATCTCAATACTGAAAAAAGTCGACATTCATACTTTTACACTACGCCACACAATTGTTAGGAATGCGTACAAAAAAATCTCAAGCGTAAAAGGTGTGCGCGTTTTCGACGTAATTATTGGTCAGATAATTTGGACCAGTGAGAAACTGGACGGATAAGAGCATGCTGACCTTTGTTGCAGAGCGATTAGCCCAAAGTTCACGGGTTCGTAATCCAATGCAGGCAAAAATTATTTAATTTAACTAAATTCTGTGAGTCTTAATTTAATTTACATTTCACAAATATAATTTGAATACAAAAATTATACATAGTACCTAGTCGTACATAATAATGTGTACTTCGTTCCAGAATAGAAGATTACCTGAGTTTGACCCTAGTAGGAGACTACCAATCAGAATCTATCATTGCAATGGCTCTACGAAATTTAAAATCAAGATAATATGTTTTATGGACTATAAATATGTATTTATATTAATTATTATATTATTTATATTAATATATTGGTTGTCAGCCTACCATCGTCGCCACTATTAAATTCTTTGTACCGAATAGGAACACAAGACAAAATGTAACATTCTTCTGCAATACATACACAACCAACTATCAGAAACACTCAATATCCAATAGGATGCATGTTCTAGATCTAGGTAACAAATTTTTGGATACTATTGATATATTTACTGACTCCATTTATAAACCTAATCGTAATTTATAACAGAACTTTGTTGAATCCTACAAATTATAGCAGCGTTGATAATGTGGTTTTAGTGATTTGTCTCGTATGTAATAATAATAATATTTGGTTGATTTGTATAGCATCGTTTTTTGTGCAAAATCACCTCAATCACCTGTAGTATTGTTTTAGTTTATTTTACCTTCCTGTTACATATTTAACCAATTTTGTTAGTTTATCAGTTCAACGTTATCTCATGCTTTAAAAACTTTGTGTATAATTTTCGATAGCTCACTAAGTACATTCTGTTAGAGGCAAAAGCTCAGTTAGGCGTAAAACCAAATAAAATAAAATTGTGTATATTTTTAATTAATAACATACCTACATTCAAATGTACCTTGCAGGCAGTTAAGTTGGGTTGTTATGTACGTCTTAAGACAACTTTCTACTAGCCAAATCTTGTATTGGTTAAAAAGTTTTGCAAACATCTAATCAAGGTTGCTTGCGAAAATTTGATTAATAGATTTTAATATACGTATATTGTAATGTACTTCCTCAATTTTAGTGTTGTTGATTTTAAGTACATGGCTACGTGTGATGACGTATTAGATAGCGGGAGATTCGGTTAAGCGTCCCATTATTCAAGTAATTGTCATAACCACGGGACATTCCGGCATACTATACAATACATCACGTGTGGAGCAAAAATAAGCAATCAACAATATGTTCTATTATTGAATGGATAATACAAGATTACAGTGGTAGATACTGCTAGTATCGCCATCAAAGAGAACAAGACCATTAAGAATTTTTAATATATATAGTTTCAAATAATATTAACTCCTCCCACCAGTCCCCGAGGGAAAACAGGGGCCTTTCTCTTATAAGAGAAAGGCCCCTGTTTTCCCTCGGGGACTGGTGGGAGGAGTTAATATTATTTGAAACTATATATATTAAAATGCCATGTTCGGGGATGCTGTGTGAGAAAAGGACGAAGTGAACCTGTGTCTTGAAGAGACCCGTGTTGTAGAAGGAAGGAAAAACAGAGACCGACAAATCTATCCACAGCAAGAATGACAAGCGACCCGTTTCTTGTATAAATGTTGGCACTTCCCTCTAGAAGTATGATGGTGAAAGAAATTCTCATCTGGAAATAAGCCCGTCTTCCATTATAATATATTATGTTAGTATTTGAATGCAATTTTATGAAGTATTTTTGTATATTAACTCCACAGAGGAGGCCCGGAGGAAAATATTTTCCCTCAGGGCCTACGTCATCTTTGGGGATTCTTGAAGAGATCCATGTTCACTTCTTCTCTCGTTTCTAGTCTATGTACCGGTGCTGAAGGGATCAATGAAGCTAGTTCCTAAGAGCATCTTCCATTATAATATCGGTAGAACAAGGACAGCAGACCTACCTGACGCCCGTGTTCTAAATATTGCAATCCATCGAAAAATGGACTGTTCGTTTTTTTAGGTATTTTGGAACTCCAGACCAGAGGTGGCTGCCAAATTCAACAGTGGGTCGCACTTGCGATTTGTACAGGGCCAGCAGTTGTTTACTGTTAAGTGTTAATAAAGAATATGATTGCAGATGTAGTAGATTAATTAAGTCTTAGGTTATTTTTCTCAAACGGTAAACTGGTTGTATAATATGCGGGTATTAGCAATAAGTCAATACCTAGAGCTCCATTAGAGCCTGTAAACCTGTACTAGAACAGGTCTTATAGTGTACTGCAATTACGGTGAGTAGGTATGACCTGTCTACCTGGTGCATTTCATGCCTACATTAAAAAGGTAAACATACAGCTCTTAAAAAACAATATATTAATCCATGACGTTACAGTGGTTGTGTTAAGACGAGACAATAACCTGAAATAATGCCTGAATCTTCGTGCACAAAAATTATATTTGTATCAGACTGCTGTTGAATTTGCCATGTCAAATCTCTAAAATAAAGTAGGGATCTTAACGACATAAGTGATGTCGCGTAAAAACAATTTTTGGCGCGCGGCCCGGCATAGTGGACGGACCTACGGTCGACTTTGCCCGAGCAGGCCTGGAAAGTTTATCTTTCCGTTGTGTTTATTTTTATTATTTCTGATGAACGTATTACAAAAATCACAAATTTTTCTTTGATTCATCGTCTAGAAAAATAAAATCTGGTGCTTACCGCTAATTTTATAGTTGAAAAACTTTTTATAATATTTTCAAACCGTTTTACTTAAAATAAGGTCCTGTTTTTATTAATTTTAAATATAAATAACTTACATCCGTAGGAATCCCTCTAGAAATATTCGAGATTTTAGTAATAAGTTCATCAGAAATAATTAAAATGTGAGCGTCGAGCTAACCCTCGTTATTAGAATCTTATGTCGCCTTGACCAGTAAAGTCCCTACATTAGTTTTGATTCCCTACTTGTCCCTTTTGATTTTACATTTATGAATAATCTGGCAAAGAGAACAATTGATATAAGTGTATAGTAAGCTAATTGTCATAATAAGCTAATTTTTATAGTAAGCTAATTGTCGTAGTAAGCTAATTGTCATAGTAAGCTAATTGTAATAGTAATCTAATTGTCATAGTATGCTAAAGGAAAAGAACAAAACTTAGGTTAGGTTTTTTTGATGTGTGTAATATTTCCAGTAGGTGTAATTCTCTGTGTGTAAATTCGTCCATGTGCAATTCCGTCCGTGTGTAATTCTGGCAGTCAGTACCTCAAAAGAGTCCTATCTGCTCCCAACCTTTGCCAGTTCACTGTAGATGACCTCTGTTTAGAGGATAGGAGATTCTCTTACGCTATTATTAGCATAGTCAAATCAGATTCGATTTAAAAAATAAAATTGAGTAGGTACCAAACAACAGTCCCATCTGATCCCAATCGTCTGGAGCTAGTAAATCTATGGCATCCCCAATCGGCTGAAGATGCATGGAGAAATATGATTAATTTATTGAAAATCTCTTCAAATTATTGGTAATCCGGTTAAAAACACGATTGCAGGCCGTTTCCTGCACCTTGATATGATTATTGATTACCTTGATACTATACAATGACGAAAATATTAGGATTTTATGAACAAGTGTTGTGACATCATGATGATAAATTCGTATTTTACTAAAAGATTATCAGGAAACCTATGAATTCATTCGAAGGGCCTGTAATCCCGTTTTTAACCGAATTATGATTAATTTGAAGAGATTCTTAATAAATTAGAAATATTCAATGTTAGTATTTTCTCCGAGTAGTGAGATGGGACCTAGCTATTCAAATCTGGTCACCAAACCCGGCAAAAGCCATTTCAAGCGTCGTGTGATACTTAAAGTATCTACCAACTCTTGCGACCTCCGCATTCATCGAGAATCGTAACCACTCAATCATCGAGACCTTCAAATATCTTGAAATATTAATAATTCATTACTTTTGCGTTTGTATTGTTGATCTAAATCACATTTCTAAGACCGTGTACGGAAAGAAAACGTAAACATGAAATTATAATTGATAATAAAAAACATTTTATAAATAATATATTGTGTTGTTGTCGTTTCCATAACTCGTGTAACTACATCGTAGGATGTTTATCGAACAATTGAAATGTATGCAAACAACAGATCTCTTTGCATTTTATGGCGTAGGTTACCCAGGAATTAACGCCAAACATTTGTGCACGGCTATTATCGTCACATGAGAACGGGTCGTTTTTACGATTCGTTCTTGAGTTAAATATCTTGGCTGTGGAAAGATTTCCATGCATTAGCATTAATGTTTAAGATAACCTTGTGTTTAAAAATATAAACATTTTACGATCATTCTACATTCATTTTTCAGAAGGAGGTGCAAAAATACAATTTATTTATTTATTATGTACATCTATATAAAAAGGTTTTTTTTTGGCTTTGCCTGTCTCACTAGGAAATCCTTTGCCGAGACAGACTAGTTTACAAATATTTTTTTAATATTAAAATAAAGTACATTTTTCAATAAAGCAAAAATATTTGACGAATATTTTCAGGTTGGTCAGTGGTAACAATAATGAGATAGAGGATTATATTTGGGTGAGGTGACTAATTATTATTGCACGACCTTTTTCGATGATCCATTGTTTGATCAGGATTTTGTATTTGTTAATATTATTCGATTTTCTTGTTTTTTCAGGTAGGTTATTGTATATTTTAGACGCAATGTATTTGAAATTTCTTTGACCAAATGTTGTGTTTGTTTTAGGTGTTTGTATGAGTTTTTTGGTTTTGTGCCCCGTGTTTACAATATTTTGGGTAATTTCATAAAATGTATGTGTTTTATTTTTACAAAGATGAGTTAGTAATATCTTTTCAGATGCTGATATCTTCCATTTGTCCTCAGGTCAATTTACTAAATGTATATTAAATTTTTTTTTTTTAGTGCGAACGCCAGGAGTGTGATCAATAAGTTATTCTATCATTTTCATTGTGCTGTTTTTCTTTATCTTTGATCATTATTTTCTGACGTAAGTGTGTATAATTTGTATGGGTACTTTAATTTTAAATTCTCTATCTATTTACTTTTAATGGATGTTTTTTAAAGATTTTCTTTTTCTATCAACTCCACTTTATGTACAAATTGTGCTGGATGGTGTTTAAATCCACCAATGAAATGGCCCCACCATACATCTCTAAACTATGCGTCCCGGAAAACTATGGTCTGAGGCAGTCAACTCTTAGATCAGCAACATCATCAGCTGTAGGCAGATTGATGGAACCTAAGGGCAAGCCAAATACTAAGTTTGTGATCGCGCTTTCGGAGCCTATATCTGGGCCGAAGGCTTGGAATAAACTTCCTCAGGAACTAAGATCCATAACAAGTCCAACAGAATTCAGGTCTAAACTAAAAACTTACCTGAAGTACCTGAAACTTACCTAAGCTGTCATAACCTTAAATTAAATATACCATTCCTGAGAGGAAGTCCAATTATATCCAATTTTCCAATTATGTCCTAAATCATGTATCAAAATGTCTCTAATAAACAATTAGTTGATGTTAATTAAGTGTTAATATTCAGTGACCTACCAGGTAAGTATGGTACTGTATATTATCTCCATATATAGTTAGTAATAATATAGATCATTGTAGAAATGTATTATATATTTGTGAGGTGATTTTGTACAAAAACGGCGCAATACAAATCATCCAAATATTATTATTTATATATTTATTTATTTATTTATTATTACACACCCTAATGGGCTTTTACACACTACAATGTTTAATAGTAGAGTATCACAGTTATTATAAATTCTACAAAATTAAAACAATAAAGGAAACATAATACAACGAAAAAAGAAAAAAATATTAAATGTTACAACAAAAGCATATAATAAAATAAGATACATTAGTAAAAATGATAAGAAGTCTCACATAAATAGATATTCAAAATAAAAATAAAAATATATATATTGCGGAAATTATAGATGTCTATTTGTGTCTCGATATATAAAAGAATTGAAATAAACAATATTTATATTATTTTACAAGCAATAATTGTTCGCCTGAAACACTCATCCACATTGAAAAATCTCCTGATAAAAGATACACGACGCCAACGGGACTCGAACCCGTGTCCCTTCGATTTCCGGTCGACAGCTCTGACCACTGAGCTATGGCGGCTTATCTCTTACCCGCGAAATTATTCAATATATACTAGTGTTTCATTCGACAATTACTGTTTGTTACATTTTTTCACCTGAAAACAACCAACTTTATTTTATATGAGAAAGGCATTGTAAGTGCTAACTCTCTCACTAGATGGCGTCGAGACAAATTGTCTACATTTTTAGGTGAAATACTTGAACTTGTCAAATATTAATTTTCCTATTAAATCCCTATTAAAACTTTCAGAAAGAAGAATAAACACAGATTTAATAGTACTACATAAAATACTTCATTACAAAATTGACTGTCCTGAGTTACTCCAATTAATCAGCATCCACATACCCAAAAGATCTTGCCGAAATTTACTAACCTTTTATTTTTACAACACCACGTCTTATCAAAATTCCCCGATTCAAGACTTCACAGTCTCGGAAATAAATACTCTGATCTGGGAGATATATTTCATCTTAAAAATAATCAATATAAATATTAATTATTATGTTTTGGTAAACTAATGTTTTTTAAGACAAGATTTTTTTATGCATAGCACAAAGGGTAACAATTATTTTACAAGCAATAATTGTTCGCCTGAAACACTCATCCACATTGAAAAATTTCCTGATAAAAGATACATGACGCCAACGGGACTCGAACCCGTGTCCCTTCGATTTCCGGTCGACAGCTCTGACCACTGAGCTATGGCGGCTTATCTCTTACCCGCGAAATTATTCAATATATACTAGTGTTTCATTCAACAATTACTGCTTGTTACATTTTTTCAGGGACACGGGTTCGAGTCCCGTTGGCGTCATGTATCTTTTATCAGGAGATTTTTCAATGTGGATGAGTGTTTCAGGCGAACAATTATTGCTTGTAAAATAATTGTTACCCTTTGTGCTATGCATAAAAAAATCTTGTCTTAAAAAACATTAGTTTACCAAAACATAATAATTAATATTTATATTGATTATTTTTAAGATGAAATATATCTCCCAGATCAGAGTATTTATTTCCGAGACTGTGAAGTCTTGAATCGGGGAATTTTGATAAGACAGTATCCTGGTGTTGTAAAAATAAAAGGTTAGTAAATTTCGGCAAGATCTTTTGGGTATGTGGATGCTGATTAATTGGAGTAACTCAGGACAGTCAATTTTGTAATGAAGTATTTTATGTAGTACTATTAAATCTGTGTTTATTCTTCTTTCTGAAAGTTTTAATAGGGACAATTTATCTAGTAAGTAGTTATAATCAATGTTTTCTACAGGAATATGGAATTTATAGTTTATATACTTCAGGAACTTATGTTGAATCTTTTCAATGTTATCGGAATGAATATTGTAAAAGGGAGACCATAACGTTTTACAGTACAGAGTTATACTCTAGTTGGCATCTAAAAAGGGTTTTGTACAACATGATAAATGTGCCTAAATTATTGAAGTCTTTTAAAATTCTCAAAACAAATCCAAGAGTCTTAAGAGCCTTATTGATAATGTTATTAATATGATACACAAAAGTTAGTTTGCTATCGAAAAATATACCTAGGTCAATAATTTCACTGACGCAATTTAAGTTTTTATCATTTAATGTATATTGAAAAAATATTGGATTATTTATTCTGTAAAAATTAATGAACTGACATTTCTTTATGTTCAATGCAAGTTTGTTGATAGTGCACCATTCAAAAAGATTTCTCAAATTAATTTGTAATATAATGCAATCATTTATGTTATTAATCTCTTTATAAAGTTTCGAATCATCAGCAAAAAGTAATACTTTTATGTTAGTAAATATATCAACAATGTCATTTATGAATATAATAAATAAAATGAATATAGTAAACAAAATTATATTAATTTTATTATGCGAAACTTCACTGGTTCATGCAACCATGTAACATGTAATTATTACAATAAAACTGTTTGTTTTCCATAAACTTAAATAAATCAACCCCATAGTCCAATCATAAAGATACTGGGTGCGAAGCGACGATTATCAATACAATTTAAATTAAATTTCTACCTGCGATACAATCCGAGAAGTTTCCTTTTATGTTTTTAGTTTCATTCTTCAGCTTCCTAACAAAACAAAACTTTTATTAAATGTAAATGTTTTTTATCAATCCAGTACATACATCACAGCACTACATAAGCCAGGGTATCTTCAAAATGATTAACATGTAGGTACCTACATAAAAATTAAATTTTAGGTCGATATTTGAATTCAACCAATTTGGTTGAAATTTTAAAATCATTCACCTTGTTTTAATTTTAATGTTTTTACTAAGGTTCTCGGGTTGCAAGTAGTAAAAGTAAAAAGAAATCCGTATTTGAACCATTTCGCAACATGACGTTACATTACACCTTAATAATTGAATTGTTTATGAAACAGAACCGAATAACCTTCTTTTCTGCACGGCGATAATATCCGCATCACCGAAATGCATTTCAATGTGTTTTCATTAAAATAATACAAATTCGGCGGACATTGTTCGCCGGAATTTCTGTCGTCATTTGATTGAGTAATAATTAATTGCATAATGGTGTCGTTTAAGAATTTGCAAACTATTCATTTAACTTTTGTTTTACGAGCTAATTATCGGAACTTTTTTGTCCATACTCGTATATTTACTATTTTCCTTAATTATTGTTACTTTTCTAACTCAAAAGTACTCATCTTTGATTTGTGTAGGCATATTGCCTTTCAAAAACCAAAATTTAATAACAGCTCGATACTCAATTTTTCCATTTTCACAAAAACACACACATCGACTCACTCAAACGACTGTCATCTAAAAACTGCGCGTCCAAAATGGCCGACACTTTGGTGAGTAAATGTCAAAAGATGCACAGCTATATTCACCAGCGGCGTAGCTACATAGGGGCTACGCGGGGCAGTGCCCCGGGGCCCTCAAGCTCAGGGGGCCCTCGAATCCTTACCAGAAATCTCGATCGAACTGAACTTTTGGAAATTTCTCCCATTTTCAAAATAAATATGACAGGTTACAACTTGCTACCCCACTTTAATCATGACAACTCAGTAGAGAGAAATTCAAAAGTTATGCCTAGGGAATTCCCCTAAATTCTTTCTGTAGGTTGGCAGTGTGTCAATTTGACGGATAGTGATATGTGCATTTAACTAAGCTTTGGCCTCGAAACTCATTTGAAACCGCCACGCCCACCTCAAAATTCTTATAGAAAACGAATAATATGGCTAAAAGCTCAGATCTCATTGGTGAGAACAGAAGGATTGGTTTGATCTCTCGCTCTCTACCATAATGACTCGTGTAACAGAAAGAGATGACGGAATTTTGCCGTTTGACAGTTTCAAATCATTCAAACAAAATGAGAGTGGTTTATTTATACACGCGGGTTGTCATTTTCTGCCGAAATACTATCATTTCCGTCGAAAATATTGCGTGTTAAAGTTGTTCGTGATAAAAATACAATATAAGCCAGTATAGTGTTAGCGAGTTACAAACATATTATATTCAACCTACCTACGTAAGTTCAAGTTTAAAGTGAATTAACAGTTTTAGGTTATTCGTTCGGTTTTTTGAACAATGCTTCATACTTGACATATGTCTTCCTCCACAACGTATAAATGTTATTTATTATATCGATAAACTTATTCATGTTATTGATTAGTGTTATCCTGTATTATCTTATTGTTTTGGTGAAATTAAAGATTTTTTAACATATGTAACCATGAGTTCATGAGGCTGACAAATGTCGGAATTTTTCGTCGTACTGTCGGACAATCATGTTTTGGAAATTTTCTTCAGTGTTTTTGCAAATTTCTTGTCATTTTGGGTTTCTTCTTCTCAGATTAACAAGTTTCATCTTAAGGAAATGCACTGTAAAAGTTTATTTTCTTAGTCAGATGAACCTTGCCCTTGGAAAACATTTCGACATTTTTCTGCTTCAAGGACATTTTTATTTTTATAATAGTTTTTTTGGGCTAGTGAATGAATAGAGTAGGCTGAGAGCAATTATGTTGTCTATGGTCGCATCTTTTTTTAAATGGCCTTGAGTTTCCTCTACCTTGTCTACTGCTCTGCTCCGCACGGTAGGTACTGGTTGTATATCTGTGGTTAAGTACTGTATAATTCTATTGGATACAAAAAGCCGGAAGATATCGATCTAGAGAGTGGTATATTTATGGATATGTGCGTCATTCCCCAACGACACTTGTAGCGTATTAAAATAATGATAAATAGAAGAAACCCAGTGGTGCATTTAAACGCAAACAACGCCAAGAAAGAGAAGATAGTAAACAAAAATTGCCCAAAATTGACAAGTTTTTTAGTCAGCCTTCTGCAAGTACATCTGGTCAAAATATTTCTATTGATAGTGACTAAAATAATGTGGTAACTGCAGTGTTGGTTGAGAAGCCTACTGAAGAAGATTTGAAAATTATTGCATTTGGAGATACTCCGCCACCGATCATGTGAACGTGGATGATGTTTGCATGACACACATAAGAGCGGAGGGTTTGGAGGAACCACAGACCTCTACATTTTTCGAAAATGTGTACGACAAATCTTTTTATGACTTGGGAACTTCACGAATAAAATATTAAGTGATAACGAAAAACGTCAAATTCTTGATATGGGGCCTTTACAGCCTTCAGGACCTTTTCCAACAGACATCAACCAGAACAATAGGTGTTTTTCAAAATCGTACTACTTTTCGTGTTCTAAATAAGGGCCAGTTAATCGTTTTTGGTTGTGTTCAAAAATATTCATATAGGCCCTTGTTTTTCACTTCAATTTATTAATATTTACCATCTAGTTTTACCTCAACTAACTCAGGCATGGACTGTTCACCAATTATGTAAGGAAATAATGAGTAAATATGGAGTGCTAGAATGCGACCTAACGGAAGTATTTACAGCAATGTTATTATTCTTTACAATTCCTGTCACTTCTGCAGCAGCTGAAAGGTCATTTAGCAAATTAAAAATAATAAAAAATTATTTAAGAAATAAGATGGGCCAAACTCGACTCTGACATTTATCGCTAATAGCAATTGAAAACAAAACCGCATCAAGCCTGGATTTAAACGATGTCGTTGATACTTTTGCGAAAACTAAAGCTAGGAAAATATTGTAAATATAATTGTTATTTAGTCAGTTGGTAGGCCCGACCTTTACATAATAAACTCTTAAATCTTCTCTATTTCGTTTTATTAGCCAAACCTATTTATGTTGTTACTGTTTAATATTTGTATTACCTGCCCTGCAGTCTTCAGTACACAAAAAAGAGCTTCAATAGCTTAGCATTTTTAAAGTGTTTGTATATTTCATATTTTTATTTGATAAAACCTAATCAGTTTACATAGCAGTGGGGCCCCATTTTTTAATTTGCCCCAGGGCCCTTGGTTACCTAGCTACGCCACTGATATTCACTAGCTTTTATTGACGAGTACCGCCATCTTTGCGTTGAGGTCGGAAACTTTTCAGACCACCCTCGTATGTAGGATGCCTTTCGGCATTATTAAATGTGAAATAAGCATCTAATTGTGAATCCCACTATTATTAACTTTCCAGGTTTTTCACATTTGGATACCGTGGACAATATTGATTGTTTCCAGTGTAAACTTTTCGGAATTAAAAGTGCCGCATAAATATTGCTGCGTTTCCTCTCACCTTTGTAAAATTCACGTGCTTGACTCCCCAAATTGTAATTTCTGTGGTACAGGAGTAGGAACTTTAGCACACATATTTTTGGTTCTACTGGGGCTTACAAATCCCGCACATTTTCCAATCCCGTGGTAAAGCCGGATAGAATTTAGAAATCGCTTGGATGTCTATGAAATTTTTCACTTTGCGTGAAATCGAACGCTTCTAGAATCCGTTTGTCAAGCGATGTTAATGCCTATTACCTAAAATATAAGGTATACCAAGAATTTACACATTTTGGATTGTAGCTTCCTGTTAAGGGTTATTGCTGAAATATTTTTAAAAATTTGAGGTTATTGTTGAAATATTTCATAAACATTTTTCAATATTTGGTATCAATTGTCTTTGATATTAGAATATTATGAAAAAAACCAGTCATTTTCAAAGGGAATTTTCGTATCAATCATCTTTGGTACCAGTGATATAGAAATGAAAATGTAAAAAGTATTGTAAGAAGTCTATGGTAAAAAAAATCCAGCAAATAGCGAACGACACTCATTGAAGGGAGAAAGCCAAATACTTTGGAAAATGTACCGCATTGATCCGCTTGTGATAGGACCAAATTCGACCTTGTATAGGTACCTACTTCAGAAAGTCTGATAATTAATTTACTGTAATTATGGTGTTATTACTATTATAGTCTAATACTTTTGACTAACATCTTCACTTATAAAAACATGTTTTCCAACCGTTAACCGGTGTTTTAGTTACACATTGAATAAAAATTGGAAAAGCTCAGATTCCATTTGGTACTAATGAAAAAATTCTTTAACTGTGCTCTAAGAAAACTGGCAACTTTGCATTTCTGTAGACTGTAACGTGAAATTGCTGTATTGAAAAAGTTATTTCGGACAATTTTTATTTGACTGTTACCGCGTGAATTTAATGAGAATTCTAAGAAAGTGATGTTTTTCAACAATATAAATGTTTTATGCATGAGTAGGTAATTATAAATCCAAGTAATCAACGTTTATGTTGCGCTAACAATGAAATCCAAAATTTATTTTTTTGTTATTCTCCGTGAGTAACAAAAATGATAGTTTTTTTTCTTCTTTTTTTTTACTGTATAAATGAGATTAAAAAAATACAGTGTGTGGCAAGCCTACGCACGACGGAAGTGAAACTTTTAGTATTCTTCTCTCTCTCTTTTCATTTCATATTATTATTATTCCGAATGCAATACATTATAGTTTTAAAAAGCATAAATTTATTTATAGGCGTGTTGTTAACAAATGAACGTTTAACTAGATTCCTAATATTGACATATTTATAAGTAGCATGTGATAAAAAGTTATAAACATATGGGATTCGAACCCGGGTCCTGCATAACGAAGGTCGAACGCTCTGCCTCTAGACCGCGAGGAGAGTTATCTCACGCGACGAGAACCGCGTATAGAACGTGTACTCCTATCACATAACGTCTCGTTAACGCTTTATATAGGGTCGAATCGAAGATATATCGGCAGTGTGAAGTCATATCTGTCGTTTTTCAAAATATTTCCGTATATTTGTCCGTTTTGGAAAAGATCTATCGTGTTTTAACAGTCTCATACCCGTATGGAGTCTGAATTTGAAAAACATTTCTAGATTTTGAAAAACTCACTTACGGCTGTGTTTTTTACTAAAAAAACTTGTCACGCAAGTCTGCAAGGGTAATTAATCGCGTTATCGGCCTTGATTAGTAATTTTAATGATTCAAAATAAAAATAATTAATCAAAATACCGAGCGACTCTACCGGCTCGATTTGTAAGCATTTCGACCAAAATATCATATAGTCAAAATATCTAAAAGTCGCAGCACGAGAGCATTTTGTCACTTTTCCTCGTATTAAAAAAATCACAAAAAGAAAAAAAAAATATTTAAAGCGGGGATCGAACCTCGGTTCTTCACGACGAGAGTCGGGCGCTCTGCCTCTAGACCGCGAAGCTGAGTTTAGAGAGTGACCTAAACTAGGTATATAATATTAGCTAGGCTCCTATAGCGAAATGATCACGGTTTTTCGTGACGGTCATGAGTCGGTTTTACTCCGGTCCTCGAAAATGCATAACGCGCGTAAAGAAGTTTCACTTCAAAAGTGAGGTGACAGTTTTTTTGCAGATTACCTAAATAAAAGGAGTAAGTTTTCGAAATGTCGTACTCTACAATTTTTCTACGTTTGGAGGAAAAATGTATTTTTTCTCTACTTAGGTCTGTTTATTTTTTTTTATTTTTTTTTACCGCATCTTTAAAAATCAGAAACATATAGCACATTTAAAATGATATAACTTGGGAATATTCGTGGAAAGTTCGTTGAGAAATTTCAAATTTATATGACAGATTCCACAACTTCCTTTCACTGTATAAACAATGTTTATATATTTTTCCGTGAACTATTTTATGTCAGTATTTCTATTAGTAAGGTTCACATACACGGTTGTTTATCAATCGCATATATTTTATTAGTAAGGCTGTTTATCTCTATGCTCCCCTACCTACCTACGCCTACAAACAACACTATGAAATACTAAGCTCACAGTGGTTAACGCCTACTTCTCAGAAGTATGCAACCGTTTCAACAAGTGTGTTAACCAAGAAAATGAGCCAAAAATAAGTAAAATATCACTACATAAATTATTCACCGATCTTCATTTTTTTCTTTTTTTTCCGACTTTATGTTCGGGTTAAATCTTCCCCACAGGAAAAAACTAAACCCTTCCATACACTTTTCCACAAATGATCATCTAGTCAATCCACATTATGCAAGTGCATTATACAGGGTTTTCCAATAAGAGGTGTTATTTTGATATCCAATCGTAAAAGAACAATGGTTTCGTTGCTTGTGTGGCATTTAATGCCGTCTTGTTGAAAGGAAACGTTGTCCAGATCAATACCTTCCAATTCCGGCCATAAAAAATCCTTAATCATCTCTCTATAGCGATCCATTCACCGTAACTGTTGCTCCAGCCTCATTTTCGAAAAATTAAGGTTCAATGACTCCGCCGGACCATAAACCGCATCAAATAGTCACACTTTGAGGATAGAGAGGCTTTTCAACAATAACTCTTGGGTTTTCCGAGCCCCAGATGCGACAATTTTGCTTGTTGACGAAGCCACCGAGGTGGAAATGAGCCTCATCACTCAAGATGATTTGCATTTGATTCACTTAAGTGAATTTTAATCATTTCAGCGCGTCGTCGAAGCGTGTATCGTTCCATTTTTATGAATGACGTAGTTTTTACTTGTCAAATGTCAAAAATGACAGCTTCAAAAGTAACATCTACCGAAATAACGGGCTATTCAAAATAACACCTCTTATTGGAAAACCCTGTATAAGCCTAATAAATACAAAACAATACAAGAACAACACGTGAAATCACTATTTTTTTAATTATCATTTACAAGTCTTTAGTATTGGACTATAAATATATTTTTTTGCATTTAAGCAAATCATTTAACAAAAAGATAATAAATAATTTTTTAACAATTTGGCTCGTTTGCAAATAGGGACAAGTAGGAACGCATTTTCAGTGGCGTGTTATTGCAGTCACACATCATGCTTGGAATAAAAAATGCACCTTCTATGATCATAATCACACATTACACAATCATATTATTGTATTTTGATACCTATTACCGTACCGAATAATGGCGAAAGTGTCTCGTAGCGAGTAGCAACCATGTTTGTAGGCGATTTTAGTAGACATTGTGCTTAGCGCATATTAAATAATATGAACGATGATTATAAATGATTATGTTGTTAATAATGTTGATAAAAATATATTCAAATTAGTTTTTTTTAATACCGCAACGTTTCATCTGTTCGGAGACAGCAAGAACATGGCACCCCTAAATTAAGGCAATTTGCGTGAATGAAGGCTGTGGAGAGGAAACCCATAAGATGAATGTTGGAATGTACCTGGCTGGTAGATGTTTAATATCAACGGTATAAAATTTACCATATACAGTAAATTATAAACAGTGACATCAGAAAATATATAATTAACAGAAACTCTAGATGGATATAAAAAGTTAGAGATACAAGTACATGCAAAACTTATAGGTAGACTAAGTTAGATTAGTATTGATTGAAATATATGATAGTATAGATACATGATATAATATATTACAATAGCTAAAATGTATGCATTTATTTTCAGGTTTTGGTTGAAAGTAGGTAAGTGCCAATCAAGCTGTTGGTTCACCTTATTGACCCAAGTTTCCTCAGTTGCCCCAACAGTTCATTTTATATACATATTTATTTGACTTTTTACGTAAGTATGAGTAGACTTACATTTTATTGGTCGTGATTTAAAAGATATGATATTAAAGCCTTTTTGTACCTAGCTTCTGTGCAATTAATCAGATCCGCTACATCTGCGTACCTATTACTAATTGCGTACCTATTGCTAATTAGGTGTGGGTCAGAGGAGAACATCTAGGTCAATGAGCCAGTCTAAGGCCTCAGACGTTGCCCTGTGAACCTCGTCGATCCCGCTGGGGAATGAATGCAGCGGGCATTCGTTGATCACACGTTCGGTGAACTGCGCCGCGCTGTATTCACACATCGCCGATAATTTAAGGCCCCTCTTGTGCATCATGTGGGAACAGCGTCTGTGAGAGGACCTTATCCTATTGATAGGGAACCAGAGTTCACGAGGCAGTGAGAATCCAGACTGTCTCTCAGTACCACTCAAGTTTCCACCCATCTTCTGGAGTGAGAGGTAATCGGAGGAGCCTCTCTCATTCATTCCAGAAGGTTTTTCGGGGACTTCAAGCGGTATGTTTTACCTGTGTTTAAATCCTGTCACTAAATACGGCTGAAAACGTTTCAGCCGATACCGAGATATCTAGGCACTTTCTGCAAATATAAAACCATTTTATTATTAATTAGAAAAACTTCAATAGGGTATTTTCACAGAATTATTTTTATAAAGATTTATAATATGCCATTTTTGATTCGCCGCCCAAACGGAATGTTCGTTTTTGTTCGTGAATATGGCATTGTCGACGTCACCCCCACCGTCTTTTCGGGAATTTTTGGTGAATTAGTTTTTTTTATGTACCTACCTATAATAAAAATGAAATAAAATTTAAAAAGAATCGAACCCCGAACAAAAGGCGACTACGCTGACCATTATGACTAAATTTTTATAATTTTGTACTTACCTACCAGCTCGGTATTGTTTTTGTTAAGTATGTTATGTTTATGTTATGCTAGTTTTGTGTTTATGTTATGTTTGTGTTGTGTTTATTTATCTTTATGTTGTATAATCATCTGTATATTTATAAACTCCCATATGATATATTGGTTTATAAGTTTGTCAATTTCATAGTTCTAAAAAACAATATTACTAATTTTGGAAAAATTTGTTGTGTCAAATAATGAAAAATGCCCACAATTAATGTACGCATATTTTTATAATTTTGTAATTACCTACTTTTACCAGCTCTGTACCGTTTGTATTAAGTATGTTGTGTTATGTTTATGTTGGTTTTATTTATGTTACGTTTTGTTATTTTTATGTTGTGTTTGTATATTTATATTCGGCCATTTACTGTATTTATTTATAAGAAATAATGTTAATTGTGTAAAGCCAAGGTTACCTTGGGTGAAAACCAAAATAAATCATTTAAAAAAATAATAATTTATATGTTCGAAAACATTTTGTTTTTATCCGACATTTTAATGTTTGTTGAATTATAATAAATTGTTTCCTAAGAAGGGACAAACTTGTTCGAAACATGTCGAAATATTAAAAAACAGTAGTTAAAACAAAGCGTTTTATTATAATTTATATAAATAATTAAAATTTCGTACAAATATGTTACAGAAATGTAACAGTTAACAAAAGAGTGAAAGCGGCAGACAAGACGCAGAGGCAGTTGAAGTAGCCGCGGCCGACATTGCCTTGTTCAGCCAACCAAATTAGGATGCACTCTCACTTTAATACAAATATATCAGTACCTACCGCGTAGAGGTGATAATTAATATTCGTATTGTTATTCGACTACGAGGATATTATAAGATATAACTTCCGGCTTCTAAAAAGGAAGAAAGAATATACGTTTTCACCAGTAGGCCATTAGGTACCTACCATACCCACGTATTATTATTTCAGTGTGGCAACTAGCCCCGGAAAAATATATGATAATTTTTATTGTTTTATCTTTCTAGTAATATTTATATTTGACAAATAAATGGTTGGTTATCTTCCCTCTATAGCCGATCTTGATCTTGAGAATGTTCGATTACAGTGCCACCGAATTCAGGTATTTTTTTTAGGTGAATACTACACAAGAATCCTAACTGAGACAAAGACATCTACAATTGGGGTATGTTGTGTTAGTTATAGGAGAGGAAGGAGATGAGAAAGAGGAAGGTGGGGGCTTACTTGCGCACTCCACCGCGGGGCCATCGTAATACTGTATTAGATAATAGTATATAATATGTGATTTTGCACAAAACCGGCGCATTAGAAACCATCCAAATATTATTATTTTTAAGAGGATGAAAACATACGAGATTTGCAGAAAAGCGAGCAAATTGTGATTCTTTTGGCCTTGAAGTTCTTAATTCAGAAGATTTAGATAATCGCCTAAATGAAATCACAGTCTGCCTGCAGAATCTCCACTTGAGGGAGCACGCATCGGCCGAGAGGGAGGGAGGTAGGTATCTAGTTAGGAGGTGTTTTCTTAGATCCACTTTTTTGGCATATAAATCGCAACAACTGATACCAGCGTAATTCTACTCTTATACGTTTATGAGGATATCGAGGGCTGGAGGGAAGAGTGGCGAAAGTATAATCATATTTAGTAAAATACAAAATACGAATAATTTGACAATTTTAGAAATCCTTAAAATACCATCACTAAAAATGTAAAATCTTGCTTGAGCGATGATGGATGACTTAGCAAGGAAAGAGTTAAACCCGCGACGCACAGTGGGCTGAAAATCGCCTTTCATAGATGAGTGAGTGAATGCCCTAGTGAGATGTGCAGAGTATGTTTTTTATGTTAAAAACTGTTTTTGAATAAATAAATAAATAAATAGACATAGAGACTTGAATTTTCAAGGGTATTTTTTTGGCTAGAAATGGATTCTGCTGATCATTAATATGCTATAAAATTTCATACGAAGCAATTGCGTGTACAAATGAAGGAGTTATAATTTTTTTAAGAAAAATTTGTATGGCACTGACATTAAAAATGAGGCTCTGGTCTCTGATCTCTGGAATCACAAGGTTGGCCATTCTATCCTTACACACAGATATACTAATATTTATTTGTATTTTTTTGACATACTTCGTATTGTGGCGCAACTTGCGATTTTTTTTTTAAATCCTCAAAGTTGAAACAAACACATTTTAATGTAGATGATTCATTTTAATGCTTAAATGCTTTACGTATGAGTATGCTTTGTCTAGTTTACAATATTTTATTTACACTGCAAGCCAAAACACTGTGCACAGTGGGCTGAAAATCGTCTTTCATAGACATAGAGACTTGAATTTTCAAGGGTATTTTTTTTGGCTAGAAATGGATTCAAGATTTTGGCTAGAATGGATAATATAAATAGGTGAAAACTAGTATTTTTAATTAATCATACTTCAAATTTAGTAATTAAAAACATTCCAAATACTATCCTAGAAATTTTAATGCTGGAGTTAAGGAGTACCTCGGGTGTCTGAATGATAATTATTATTCTGAATTTGCCAACCACATTTTGGAAACAAATCATAACTTTTACATAAATAAAGAATTAAAAATATAATATTCAAATAGAATGGGTAAATAATTAGATAACTTTGAAATTTTAGAAATTAGATGAAGTGTTAATAGTCAATTAAATATTATTAATAACCAAATATATTTTTCGCATAATTTACATTATTATTACTTTGTTTACCTTATTCTGTTATGTTGTGTTAATTTGTTAAAGCTTTTGATATATACGTTAATTGAATAATTACGTATTTTATTACAAAATAAGAGATGTTACTTTTGATTTTGAAGCTGTCATTTTTTGACATTTGACAAGTAGAAACTAAGCCATTGATAAAAATTGAACGATGCACGCTTCAACAATGCATTGAAATTATTAAAATTCACTTAAGTGAATCAAATGCAAATCATCTTGAGTGATGAGACCCATTTCCACCTCGGTTGCTTCGTCAACAAGCAAAATTGTCGCATCTGGGGCTCGGAAAACCCAAGAGTTATTGTTGAAAAGCCTCTCTATCCTCAACGTGTGACTGTTTGGTGCGGTTTATGGTCCGGCGGAGTCATTGGACCTTAATTTTTCGAAAATGAGGCTAGAGCAACAGTTACGGTGAATGGATTGCGCTATCGAGAGATGATTAATTATTTTTTATGGCCGGAATTGGATGGTATTGATCTGGACAAAGTTTACTTTCAACAAGACGGCGCTACGTGCCACACAAGCAACATAACCATTGATCTTTTACGATTGAATATCAAAATAACATCTCTTCTTGGAAAACCCTGTATGTACGTTTATTTGTTTTTCGGAGCTTGCCCTGTTTTCTACTCAATTCTATTTGCCTCAAGTGCCTTTTTTGAATTCATGATGGCTATAAAGATTGTAATGTTCCTATTCGTGAATTCAGAGTAGGAATAGTATAATTCTAATTATTGCAAGATTAACAAGGCCAGTTGGAGATGTGTGCTGTGATAATAAAATCATTTAAATGACGGATCTGAATTGTATAATAGGTACATGGCTAATGTTATTTGGCATGGAAATTATGCTTGTCAATTCGGTATAATTTTATAGTGTAAATTAGTGTTTATCTAGCTAATGATCACACTTTCTATGTTTATGAATTTATAACTAAAATGAAGAATAATTTAATGTGTTCACATTATGACGCGACGAAAAAAAAGAGAATATATTTATGATATTTATAAATTTGTGGAGGGTCTTTTTTAGGAAAGGAAGAAGTGAAAATGGGTCTTCAAAAGATCCATGTTGTACGAGGGAGGTACACAGAGGCCGTCAAATTATTCCACAGCCGAGCTGTTGAACTCAAGAATGAGTCGTAGAAGCGACCCGTTCTCATGTGACATGACAAATATCAATCGTTGGGGGCGCGTTTGGCGTGGACCCGACTATGCATATACTATACTTACTCGTATAGGTATCTTAACTACAGATTGGAAATGATTGGCATTATTAAATTTGGACGTTTTTTTCTGTAAAATTTACAATGTAAATATATATATTGTAAATAAATCAACTCGTATGGTAATTTTCCACGGAGCTTTGAATTATTGTTCATTTAACTATCAGTAAAATGTCGTAATGTTAATTCTATTTTTGTTTTTCAATCCAAATCTCCGCCGCAGTCGGAAAGTACACAGAGGAAAATGAGTATTGCTAATTTATTAAAAATCTCTTAAAATTATTGACAATCTGGTTAAAACGGGATTGCAGGCCTTAACGAATGAATTCATAGGTTTCCTGATAAACTTGTAGAATAATTGTACGAATAAATTATCAAGACTTCGGATTTTCATGAACACGTTCTTGAAAATCCGAATATTTTCGCATTTCGTCTTGATATCATCATCACGACTCAGCATGCCCACATTGCGTCTGTGTATTAGAGATGGCAATCGGTCTGTTTACAATGGATTGTCAATCAGACTGACCGCTCTCCTTGAACTGAATCAAGTATTGTAGGGCTCCAGCCCAGAGGTGGATCCCAAATTCAATTGTTGGGCGTTTTTGAGATTTGTATAGGGTTAGCTGCTGGTTACTATTTAAGAATCTGCTAGCTCTATAAAAGACGCCCAGTTTCTTGGAAGCCATATTTACTCGGGCTTCTACAGAGCCTCGATACTTGAGCTTAAGTATCTGAAATACTTACTTCAATCATTTAAATAGAGTCTTTATTGGGGAGGGTGCTTCCATCAAATTGCACCAGACAGTTTTTGAGGGTTTTCGAGACGTTGAAACTGACCAGTGAAACTTAAGCAATATATGATTTTTAATTGTATTAGTACTAAATATCCGCTAAAGTGGTTGGGCTTAGATATCTGCATCAAAAATATGTAAAACCTCATAAAAATAACAGGGTTAAATGTTTTAACAAACTTTACCTAACCAAAAAATTAAACACCGGAAATTTGAGAGATACCTCAAATAATAACTGTAATTAAACAACTTAATATACCGTGAGGTGAATACAAGAGGTAACGACTTGGAAACTAAGTGGATGTCTATTTCTATGCAAAATACCCACATCCAAACAACTTATAAAATAAGGTATATTATAGTGGTTTGACATCACGAGAATTTTTATTTGAATACATAATGGCGAGATGCAGTGGAACATGGATAGAAAATATAACTAAAATTAGTATCTTTTTTAGAAGTGAAATTACATAAAAGTAGTACAATAGTAGTATAAGTACCTAAGTACAATAGTACTTAGGTACTTGAAATATAGTAATGGTTTATATTACCCACACTCAGGCAGTGCCTTAGTGGGTTTTCATTTCTTGTGTATACAATTTGGTAATATATATTATGTTATTATTTACTGTCTATTATTATGTATAATAAATGTAAAGAAATGAAAATAAATAAAGTAAGTTGGTTGACCAACGAATGAGCATACACTCAAATTACATGAATGTCTAAACAAATATCCGCAATGTTCTTGCCCGCATATAGTCCAAAATAAAACAATTAAATATCTTGGGATCGTAATTGACGACAAACTTCATTGGGATGCACACATCGAAGGAACCTCAAAAAAGCTAACAAAACTCATCTATTTCTTCAAAAAATTACGAAATATCTTGTCAACTACAGATCTAAAGAGAGTATATTATGCTCTATGCCACTCTCTACTGGAATATGGAATAATAGTATGGGGCTCAGCATCATCAAACCATCTTAAACAACTAAAGAAAACTCAAAATTGGATCATAAAGACCATATTAAAGCTTCCCGTAAGGACGCCAACTACTGATATTTTTAATCTGTTTGATGTTCCAAGTTTACAAAAAATCTATGCTAAAAATATTCTAGTTCATCACTAGTCATCTAGTTCATCACTTAAACCAGAGGCAAACCACTCTCACGATCATAAAACCAGAGCCAAGCAAACAGACATGCTAAATATTCCTAAATGTAATTCTACCTTTGGACAAAGAAACTCTGAATTTTTAGCAATAAAATTATATAATAAACTCCCTCTCAACATCAAACAAAGGAAAACGAAAAATAACTACATTAAGGACATCAAATCTTGGCTTAAGGAAATATCGGAAGAAGAACTAGCTAATATATTTAAAACATCATCTTAGTTGCTGAAAACGTATACTAACATATCGCACACCTAGATAAAGGGTAGCACAACCCGAAATAATTCAAAATTGAGTTATTGCGATTTTCGGAATCTGCGTCGAAAACTACACAAACTACAAAGACACCTGTTTTAAAATCTCCATCAATAATAATGTGATGGCGATGTAAGTTAGTCTTTCTGAGTTGCTCCACGTACACCCACCACCAACAACAGTAACACATCACCAATTACGACATACCAGCAGTAGGGGAAGGGGCTGTCAATACGCACAAAGACTGGATTATTTCGACTTAGTTTTATATTTGTGATTAACTGCAGTCATAAAGCGTGAATTATTTTAGTTGATTTGGTATTCGTGATTGAACCTGTCTTGTTTCTCGGGCGTTCTACATATCAACTCCACATACTCCGGTTTTGTTTACAAAAGTAAGTAATTTTAATTTTACTAATTCATAATAGTTGATTAATTTGAGTTGATAAAATTATCAAACAATGATTTAGTCACGAATACTAAAATAACACAAAATTAATTAATAAACAAGTGATACGTATATTTGATGAAGTAATTGAGCAAATAAATATCCTAGTAAAATAACATACAACATTATATAAAAATATTTTTAATCGGTCACATAAAAATAGAGTAAAATGTTTTTTGCTGTTCCTGAAAAAAGAGGTATTTTGAGTTGTACTACTCTTCATCTGGGTGTGCGATATATAGTCCCCCTCAGCACAGGATCTCCTAGTGAGGAGGACTTCAATGATCTGTTTTAATTTTATATATATATTTTATTTCATGTGCCATACAAAAATGTACCTAATTATTTAAAAAAGTAACTAAATAAAAAAAAAATAATAATAAAATAAAAATCATGTTTCTGTGTTATATCACCAAATAATTATATTATTGACTTAGGAGAACTTATCTTACAGAGACTCTTTCGATTCAGCACGAATGAAATCGTAATAAACGATACCTCACTGGACCTTGTTTGTAAACCACTACTTTGGGTGGACTTTTGAAAGTTGAAATTCAAATTCTGTGAAAGATCCATTCAATTTCCGTTTTTATTTTAGCTATGTGTATAATTAATTTACATAAAACAACTTAAAAATTAAAGTTGAAATTATGTTGAACTATCAAAGTTCTGTGAAACAACTAGCCTTGACTGCCAAGATATATCCTAATAGTGTATGTCCAAAATTTTATGAATGCATGAATTTTATCATTTATCAAACCCTATTGTACTTATGGTAGCAATATTTGAACGCAAAATACTTCACTGTGCTACATCCCAGGATGGGATTTGACCCCCTTCACAAATGCTCTCCACTGTCTCGCCACTTTCTTCCAGTCCTCAGTCCTTTCGTTTACCTTTACATTTAAATACAGAATAAAGCAGTCTATACAAAAAAAACGATAAAGAACAGTTACTTAGTATAAATATACTAATATGACTATTAAATTTTATAACAAAAATTTACAATAAAGCTATTTAAAACAAAATAAATAACTACTTTAAAAAAATATGTAAAATGATTTTTTGTAAGTTCTTTCGGTGCCATTAAAAATATTTGCTGCTTCTGCTTATTGGATACATTAACTGTGTACGCGTGGTATAAGACAGTGTGTAAATGAATAGGTGCTGTCATTATTGCTGCAGTGAAATTAATTTTAGTTCGTGTGACTATTAAGAACATGAAATGAAATCAATTTCAATAATGCAGGGCTGTCTATAAGGGAATTAATGATTTTAAAAACTAATATCTTACAAGTCTTAAAAATATGTGCTGTTTTTTTTTTCTCAATAGAATCTGAGTCATTAATTAGTAACTGACGGCCGGCATTGTCCAGTGGTAACGCATTGGACTGCCATTCCGAAGGTCGCGGGTTCGAACCCGGCGTGCGCAAATAAATTTTATTTGATTAATTTGTGTTATTTCACAATTAATTAATTAAAATAATATATAGTATATTTGCGGCACGTTCCAGAGTGGAAGATACTACCAGTATCGCCCTGGTGTAAGACCACCATTCAGAATTGAAACGTTGCTCCAAATGGCTTTAGCCGTGTTTAGTGACTAGATCTGAATAGCCAGGTACTTCTCCACCTTCCTCTTTCTCTTCCCCACTTACCTTCAGCCTCACAACATCCCCCAATTGGGGATGCCATAGTCTCACTGGCTCCAGACGGGAGCAGTTGGGACTCTTGTGAGGTATTCACTATAAAAAAAAAAAAGTATATTAAATAAAATTGGGTCAAGGTGCGATCCTTGTGGGACACAACTCGTGGCAATAAAGTGATATCATCATACAGATTTAATTTTATCTGTAGGTTTTCTGTTTTTAAAGATAGCAAATTATCCATTTGAGAAGATTCTGTATTTGAGACATCCAAATTTGAGTCCTGCAGAATCTTACTGAGTGTTTATAGTACATTTAAAGTAAGTACCTAATGTAGTTTTAAATACAATAAATTCGATGTGGACGTGTTTCATGATCCAAAATCACCGATCGGTCGCATATTTCAAATACAGAACTGCATTTTATTATCATCGTGAAATTTTCATTTAGATCAAACGTAATAGTGATATACGATGTCAGGCAGTGTAAGAGAGACATTTTGCGTGTTAAAAGGTACTAAGTAAGTGGTGACATCGGTCTCCATTCAAATCTACTTGGAAATGCAGTTCCAGTGCTCTATATCTTGTTATATTTAATGAAATGTGTAGAGAAAACGCATATTTATTTACGTAAGAACATATAGCGTTATACAAGTAATCAAGCAATAACTTCACAACATTTAATAATGATAAATAGTGAATGGGCGTATTTATCAAAACACATTCTCGAACAATTTTCCGCGTTCTATTTAATGGTCATGATATAATGACTATTGTTTTTCTCGGCATATTGTCCGGATTATTTCGAAACCATTGTTTCTAAGCTTCCTGCCTTTGCGCTTACTTCGGAAGCAGTCTTATTACTGGTACAACACTGGTATTTCTACCTAAAATCATTCAGAGTAATAATCAGAAATAAAATGTAGCATAGATCGAGCGATGGTGTTGAACCAAACAGCAAACACTTAGGAGTGTGTGTAGTTATGTGTATTGTAACCTACACAATTTTTTTAGTGAGAATGTGGCAAAATTTAATTTTAATGTATTTTTTATGGGAAGAGTCCCAACTGCTCCCAACCGTCTGGAGCCAGTGATATTATCTCGACCCCCAATTAGAATTACAATTAAATTTTGGGAGGCTTAATGTAAGGGCATGGGAAGGAGATTGGGGGGAGGAAGGTGGGGAAGTAGCTGGCTAATCAGATCTGATCACCAAACACGGCTAAAGCCATTTAATGATAGAACGTCCAAACCCTTGTCCTGCCGGAAGGAGCTTCCGGAAGGACAATTCGACGAGTGTGCGTCCTGCCAGCAGTACGCAATTTTTTGCGGTTTTTGTATGAATATAAGAGGCTGTCCTTCTAGCAGTACTCGACTTTTATGCATGTTAAAAATAGGCAGAGGTGACAAACTTTCTGTATTTTATTTAATAAAATTAGATATGGGCGCTTATTAACATAACAGGGTAGAAAATAAACAAGAAAATGAAAAAAAAAACGAAAGTGAAAATTGTATTTATTTTGAGAAAATTAAAAAAAGGTATAATAAAATAAGACATGGGCGCTTATTAATATAACAGGGTAGAAAATAAACAAGAAAATGAAGAAAAAAAAACGTAAGTGAAAATTGTATTTACTTTGAGAAAATTAAAAAAAGGATTATGCTGGAATTCCATTCGCGATATGGTAGGTGAAGCAGTTTCTTCCTGTCTGTGGAGAGCATAAAACACATCGCGGACCACATGTCTTGCAAAAAAAGCTCGCCTTCTGCTGTTTTTTGTTGACTCTGGAGCAAACTATACATTTGCGTTGAACTCTCTTTCTGTCATCTGATTTTGACAGGGCCTCAAGAATGTGTTCTCCGCTGTGAGCGATGTTCTCGTGTGGTGGCGGCTCATTCTCTTGTAGGTTATCATCGTCATTAATAGTTAGAGCTAATACCAGGTTGGTAGTAAACCACCTGTGAGACACCTGATCATGTTCGGAGCGAAAGAAATTATTAAAAACCAAATACGCATTCGTTTCTATAATGCCCAGAACTGAGGCATATATTCTATGTTCCCATTTTTGTGTGCCCCAAGCTTTCTCCAATGCCAATCCATCCTGCCTAATGTGATTGTGAATATCGATAGCCGCAGCCCCGTCAAAATATTGCTGGACTAATTTAGGCCGATCGACTTCTCGGTAAAATAAATTTCCTTCATCGTCCCACCTTCTTTTGCGTGATGGCAGGCCAGGCAGTGTCGTTTCGCAAGTGGCTACAAATGTATGAATCTTTTTGTCTCTCCAGGCACAGGCAGTGAGCTGCACAGAGTCTTTTTCTGCTGTACTCACAACAGATGCCCCCTTATGCGTAGGACACTGAGCTGCCATCTCAGACACAGGATAGAAACTATGTGCTGTCTTTACCAGTCCAATAAAATACAATCCAACTTTGAATAACTCCACAGCTGTTTTGACTGAAGCAAACCAAGAGTCACCAACTATAACTCTGCCAGAACCATACCATGGCTCTGTCAATCTCAAAGTAGTTGCAGTTCCTGCGCCAAATTCTCTTTGCCATTTCTTCGTACTCATTGCTTCTTTGCCCTCATTAATTTCCATTCTGATCATAATGTTTGTGTCACTATCACACGCTGTTTTTACTTCACAACCGACTCCTTTTGGTTTTCTTTTAATCTTCATAACTGCTGGCATTCCGTTT
This sequence comes from Hesperophylax consimilis, assembly GCF_061612785.1. NCBI lineage: Eukaryota > Metazoa > Arthropoda > Insecta > Trichoptera > Limnephilidae > Hesperophylax > Hesperophylax consimilis. Next base: position 4,982,358 of record NC_142839.1, on the reverse strand, counting down.
TTGAAGTACGCACCCCTTCCATACCAGGCGAACATGGATTCATCTACAGTTATTTTTGACCCAGGATGGATGGTATCTTTTAGTTTATCATTCACCATCGTTACTAATGTTCTAGTGTTACGCCATTTATCAGAAAAATCAAGGTCTGAGGATTGTGTGAAGCGCAATGCCATGAGAATGATCTCAAATCTTTGGCGGCTCATACCAAATCTTTGTCCAAAATTTGCAGGGGGATATATTCCATCAGAGGTGGTATTCCAATAGGATCGTCGATCTGGAAGTTCTTGAAGAGTCATAGCATATAATATGCCAAAAACAGTTAATAATTCCTTCTCGTTCAACAGTTTTTGTCTTGCTGGAAACGAATAGTTGGTGCAATGGACTATGTAACTAAGCTTCTCTCTCGGAAATATCATGAAAAATGCATCCTTGATACTTCGTGCGGGCCCCAATGGTACTAGCAAGGTAGCTTTGAAATAGCCTTGTTGTCGTTGATCGACACGTATTGCTTCATGAAAAGTCCAGGTAACACCCTTTGCAACTGTTGTATTTCGAGCAGAATTTACGTTGCTTGTACTTGAATTCGGATGTACTGAAATACTTGTCTCGTCATCTTCGCTCGAAGAAGAAGAACCCGATTCAGACGATGCTGAAAAAAAATCCATTATTAGTGATCAACAGACGCAAAGGGGTGTAGGTACTCAATATATTTAAACTTAAAATTATTTTCCAAATAAATATAAGCAATAATTATTAGCCAGAAACACCCATACAAATTGAAAAAATCTTCCGAGAAGAAATAATAACCGCCGACGCGTCGCGACGGTACTCACACCCTCCTGATTTCCGGTCAGGTGATCGATCCATTGAGCTACGCCGGCCTATCTCCTGTCCCGTCAAATTATTCAATATGTATTAGAAATATTTCGTTCAACAACTATTGCTTATTTTATTATTTCACCTAAGAACAACATACTTTATTATAGTAGGGAAGGCAATTTTACTTGCTAAATTCCCCACTAGATAGCGTCGCGACAAATTATGTCTACATTTTATTGGTGAATACTTAGAATTGTCAAATATTATTATTTTTCGTCGTCGGCAGTTATTATATCTTCTCGGAAGATTTTTTCAATTTGTATGGGTGTTTCTGGCTAATAATTATTGCTTATAATAATTTGTAATCCTTTGTGATATGCATAAAAACCTTGTCTTATAAACATTAATAAAGTTTATCAGTTAAAAAATAATAAAAATATTTTTAATACACACACACCCAGGCACAGACACACAGGCAAGCACGCGCCCACACACACAGACACGCAAATACATACGCATACATACCCATACAAGTCAAACTTAGCAAAGTTAATTTATGTTGTGCCTGTCAAAAAAAAATTGTCAATCACGTAAATAATGGAAACGAACAAGCAACCTCCAAGTACTATTTTTTCTATGGGAATATACTAGGCTTACTATAAACGTAAGCCTATGAATAAAATAAGAAAGTTTGTACTTACAATGTTCTTCATTTGTATTTGCTTCCACTAAATTGTCATTTTCGGTTTCAGCAATTAGAACTCCAACGGGCACGGTTGATATTTTTTTGTCAATTTCCCAATATACCCTTGCATAATTGTTTTCTAACTTTTTTACAGTGCCCCAACAATAACTAATGTCGTAATTATCACCAAAATGTTTGCGACTCCATGTGTTTAGGCCATCATTTTCGTCGAAATACGTGGCTTTGACGCGAACGCGGACCCCACGTCTTATACTCGCCGCCATTTTGGCCAGACTGATCGCAGAAATACGATTCAAAAACTCGCTGAATCAGAAAGAGACGCACTATGCAATGCAGTTAACGGCATCCTGCTAGCAGGCCTACAAAGCCGCATATAAACAAAAAACTTACGTCCTACCGGTAGTACGTAAAGTCCTGCTGGCAGGACGCTGGACGTTCTATCATTAAGCAACATTTCAATTGTGAATGGTGGTCTTTCAGCAGGACCAAACTGAGAGTATCTTCCACCGTGCGACAAATATACTAGATAATTATTATTTTAAAATTAATTAATTGTGAAATGACATACATTTCTGTTAGTGTACGATTCTTCTAAAAGTTTTACATAGTTTTTAGTTTCACTGGAAAAAAAATTCTGAAGCCGAATAGAGTCTTTGAAACTTGCCGTATGCAAGCAATGCATCTGTGTGAATACTATGTTCGTGTTTATTTTGACAGAGATACCTATAACTTACAACCTATTGTTATTGTAATAAAATGCACAGCACATAGAAAATATATATGACATTCGAAAAATTATGTTTGTAGAAGATTGCATCGATATTTGCCTATACGCCAGGAGCTACGCCGTTTTGCCGACGGGCCAAGGCATAATTTTGAAAGCAACTATTTTTAAAGATTTGTTATTCTTATTTCAGACAGGTAAGGTTGAGTAGGTAATTGGAACAATTCTTTTTTCGAGCCCGTTGCATCGAGGTACGGATGATATCTCTTCGCGGGCTGTTGGTTTGATACCAACTAGTTATATGAACACAATAATTACAAAATGTCACAAATAAAACATAAAATTGAACCATTTTTATAATATTACACATATATCTACATCAGTTAACCATGCAGATAATGCAAATTGATATACGCGGGCAACACTGGCGCATCTGTCTATGAATTGACGTTCCTCTCGCCAGACGGCTAGGTAAAAGTTGAAAATAGTAATAAATTGACAATGTCTAAATAAAATAATTAATTTAATATACATTGGCAGTCCGCGTGTACTTTTTGAGACTAAAAAGGGAGGTAATTAGTCATAAGTCCTAACTAACACCTTTCGTTTCTCGATGCTGGTACCGGAATCAATTGATCGCATCTTAGATGAATTAATTAAGTCTATGAATCGTATAGAATACGATTTATTTCAGCTCGAAGAGCTTAGTTAGTTCACCCCCACTCATAAATAAGCCAGTTATTTTGCACAACAAACGAAGTTATCCAAAAATTTGTTCATATTAACAGCTTATCCGACATTTTGGAAGTTGCGTTAAAAGAAGCGTCTTTTATCTACCGACTATCGGAATAATATTCTGACCGTGCTCGCAAATATCGCTATCTGGCCATAGATGACGTATTTTTTCAATATCGTATTGACATAGGGCTTGATCGATCGTCCGTGCTAGATCTCCTGGGCTGTGGACCAACATTGTTCAATAGAACCAAAATTTCGCAAATAATAATTGAAAATCTATTAATTCAATTAAAATTTCTTCATTAAAAGAAGCTTTATAGCCAAGAGCCTAGATATTCTAAAAGAGCCTGATATTATTATTAAAAAAATATATAGTAAAAAAACGTGGTAATAAATAAACAGTAGACTGCTTGCGTACAAAACAATTGACACGGATTATTTCCAAATTATACGCGTTTTAAATTATCGTTAGAGAAGAATGGTGAAATTTGAGTTGTTTCTTAATTGCTAATGTGCGAAAATTTAATAATTAGTAAATATAACATTTTTAACAAGTTTCTGGTGTAACCGGAGACCTCAATTTATGGATGGAGCCAGTGTGGTGATGTGACTCAGATAAATAAATTATAAGATATTAACCAATTTTAAGGAAATGTGTATCGTTACTTTGGTATTGTTCGAAATCATTGCAAGACAAGTGCGAATGAAAAACCTCACATTTTTGTTTGTTCTTCAACACCCACATATTGATAGTCGTATATTTAAATGTTATAAAAAAAATAAAGCAATTCTTCAAGACAGCACGGAGAATACTTACTGATATGAAATATTGTTAATTTATTAAGAATCTGATAAAATTATTCGTTTTCTTGCTAAAATGGAACTGGAGGCCTATATCGAATGATTTGACAAACTTCATAACAAAATATCAGTAAAGCACGAATATGTTCCACGTGTTCTTCAAAGTAATAATTATCTTATAACTCATCTGCATAAGCAAGTGTTCAGATATATCCCGAATGAATAATTCTTTATTGTGAAATGACCATGCAGTCACGTTTTTCAGTATAATGATAAAAAAACACCTACATATTTTTCTCCGTGAGGTGATCTTATAAAATTTGAATACGCTATGGTTTTGATATAACATTTTAAACAAATCAAATTGTTTTGCACGCACAATTTTAAAATCAAATATTAATGCAAGTATTATCCAATGTTCTACTAGACGGGTATATTTATATTTCGCTTTCCGAAGCACTGTAAAACTTCTAGAATACAATATTAAGCTAAATTGTAACTGTTTTGAGTTAAAACACTTTTTTTTTCTTCACTCATTTGTTATTTGTATTTATAAGTTTATCTATTTCTTGATTCTGTTTAAAAAATGCTACTAATTTGGAAAAAACTGTTCTTTTAAATAACGAAAAACACCCACACGGGTTGCTATTTAAAAAAATATATATAATTACCTATTATTACCAGATCTGTACTGTTTTTGTTAAGTATGATATGTTATATTTATGTTGTGTAATCATCTTTATATTTATAAACTGTCATTTATTGTATTTGTTTTTAAGAAAAAAATTGAGTAAGGCCAAGATCACCTTTTATGGGTGAAAGCCAAAATAAATAATAAAATAACAAAAAGCAATATTGTTTTCCAAACAGATCTTCAAAAAGTAACGATTTGTAAAAAGTAGCACAAGAACAATAAAACAAATTCTGCCACCATTACGTATGTGATCTAGGTACACAAGTAAAGGATTTAAATCTCTACTAAAAACATTGTTTTAGTTTCAAACTTAAGTCAAAAGTTAAGATTAGATAAGGAGCATGCAAATATGGAATTTCTGCACCATTTTCAATGTAGTCCAATGCGCCATGTTGGGTGCTGAACGTGGGTTTTGTTTACATTATTTACGAGTTCTGCACAACTTCTGTACAACTCTGAAACTCTGGTATCTGTCAAAAAGTTCTCCGACACAACCACTTAGGCGTAACTAAAACTCTACTCCATGTTGCAATGTGTGAATAGTTTTATCATTTTTGTTCGAACGCGTACTTTTTTGTATGTTTTTATTTTTAAAAAATCCATTTTTATATCTAGTATAAACCTTTTAACAACTTAATTCTATGATATTAAGGACACTTAACAATATATCTAATACTTATTCTTTATAGTTTTAGGCATAACTTACGAAAAGCAGCAAGGTTTTTAGCTTTTTTAACATCTGTCGGTAATTCATTAAAAATCCAGTTATTTTTAAAGAGTAATTTTAAGTTCCCGACAAATTTGTTTTGCAAGTCTAAAATCTCCACAGTTTCTCGTAATGTCATGTATTTATATGTCATGTAGCCATGTATTTCGGAAATAACTTTAAACATGTAATTCGGGAGCATCTTATTTTTTAGCTTAAATATAAATATTGGGGTATTGTAAATTATTCGCTGTGTCACACTTAACATTCCTATTTAAGTACAGATTTATAGCTGATAACAAGTATATAATAAATGGTATAAGGTACGTTAAAGGCCTGCAGTCCCGTTTTTAACAGGAAAACGAATAATTGGTCCGGATGTTTAATATATTTTACGTATCCAATCATTTAGACAACTTTCAGAACAAATCGAACAAACGAAGAACGATCGAAAAGAGACACGAAGAATTTTCAGTCCTGGCTATCGATTCTCCAATCCAGACCGCTCGCAATCTCCGTCGAAAGAAGATACTCGACATTCTTATTCTTGAGTCTCGTAGACGGTACATACTTACATACGCCAAACGTCAAAAGCCATTCCGCTCAAACAACGAGTAGGTCGAACCACTCGTTGTTCGAGGAATGACTTCGTCGAGAATCGAGGCCCAGATCTTCCTCGGTCTTTTCTCTGGTCGTTTCTACGACGCATGCACTTAATTATCATCTTCGGTAATATGTGCAACATGTGTCATCTTGAGAGATTCATATACAATTAATTTATAACAAAATTCAATATTTTATAAGTACTATCAAAAATTAATTTATTTCGTCAGATCAAAAACACGGGTGCACAGATTTTCAAACGACTCTCCGGAACAGTCTTCATGTTTATGCTAATATAATTTTAATTCATTTTGGACGTCGAAATTATCGCAATAAATCTCTGCTGTCACATTATTTATCTAAAGACAACGGAAATTCCATGGAAATGGGATATTTTGAGATTCAGCACCAGGTACCGTATCCAACTCACTTTCCTCGGAATGAGACTGCCACTGGAATTTGCCTTGAGACGGAATCACCGTGCTGCATTTCCGCAATTCTTTTTCAGACATTGTTGATCATTATCTATAGTTCCGCAGCCCTGAAAATATGCAATAGCTTACGCCGTTCCACAAATCACAACGAAACAACTGAAAAATCTGCGATCAGCCCGTTGGATATTGCAGAAATAGGCTGCTGAAAAGGTCAGTTAATCAGAAATTTCCTCAAAAAGGAAGTTAAGTTTGTTTCGTAACTTTTCCATAGTCTGTGGAGATTAATGTTGCTTGTAGCTGAAAAGGAGTTCACAAGTCAGCTAACAATAAGAACAATACAATAATGGTTGATACAATAGCGAAGTCAGTGGACCGCTTAGTGCTTGTTTTCTGTACAAATCCTTTCCGCGATTCGTTGTAGGCAGATGTTCAGTTCTTAATTGAAATTGGATTATTTCGATTCGGGTAACGAGATCTTTTCAAGGTGAAATCAAAAGAATGCTTTCAGCATCGATTCCCTTGTTAAATTGTTGATTGTCATTATTTTCTCGTTTTATTAATTACATTTCTACCGTTAATTATTACAATACTGTTTTGTTCTGAAAATAATATTTCCGAAGAGCGGTAATTTTCGTTTAACAGAATAATGGCCTTGCAGAGAAAGATTATTTATTTGTACAGATTCTGTTAGCACCTTTATGGTTGACTGAGCGTAACGAAGTCCTGTTTTAACTCAACCGTTTGGCATTTTATCTGCCTGTAAAAATGTTTGTGCGTTCCGTTTCGGTTTCCAAAAACTGCTGCATCTACTTTATCGTACATGCAACTCTTGCTTTGGCTATATGGCTAACTTTGACAAGGTTTCAATAAAGATTTCATGTTTATTTGGACTTTCGAATACGCATTTTTCGCAAGTTTCAAAAAAAGAATAGTCATTGATGTATTTTTGTTGTTTGTTTTTGGGGTGTTATGCCGTGTTGCGGCACACTTCTTCGGATCTACCGGATCTGCCCTGATGATGGACACTGCAACGCTGTCCGAAACGTCGGCTAAAGAAGGAGTTAGCGCAACACGGCATAACACCCCAAAAACAAACAACAAAAATGCTTTTGGCCGTGAGAATCTAAAAACTTACTAGTCATTGATGTAGTTTACTGACGTTTCTTTGGATAAATTGGTTAATTCCTTATTTGAATTTTAAAGAAAATGTTAGGTACAATTTAATGTAATTTGCTTTATAGCTAGGTATGTAAGTACCTACTTACAAATCTTATGATTTCACTAATTTCAGGGGAAAATTATTGTTTTGTTTATTAAATAAGAAAAAATTAGAAATATACGTTTTTCGACGCGAGTTCTACTTAATTGTTCACACAACTACTAATAAATATAAGTTCTAATACACTCACAGCAAGGCAACAACACAAGGCAGCGAGGGTGAGATTATTGTGTACACTCTCGCCTCGCCTCTCCTTGCTGTTCCTCGCGTTGCTTAGCCTGTTCTCGGTTCCGGGTCGGTTGTATTTACCCGAACCAAAATACTTGAGGCCCAGAACAACTGTATATCTATGAAACAATTGCACTTGTGACACTTTGTGACACAATTGTGACACTTTTCGTCTAGAGTGTAGAGCAAGATTATCTATTCCAATGCACATCGCGTTAAATACCATACCAGTCTAAAGGCGGGCTATGTTTATTTTATCGTGTATTTTTGTCAGATTATAATTTAGGAGGTTGGTTTGGCTACCGCCGCCCCGGGAACATTCATTGGATAACCAAAACCTCTGCCATCGGTCATCCCAAGTAGTTCACTACGTTTGGTGATTTAATAGGGGTGCCCGGGTTCATCGGATGGGGTGTGTTCCGGATGTGCCTGCCCACCAACTACGTGGCCTGCCAGATCGGGAGAGGCTGGTTTGGATAGACCCTTTGATCTCTCGACCCATCGCCTTGCTCCGCCGTGGGAGCGATATATTAATATGTCTATTACTCCTAGACACAGTAATCCTTAGTTTCCTACCCACCCCTCATACCCTTTTCCTTCCTAGAACTTCCTATACTTCGTTTCCTTAAAAAGACCCTCCACACAGCATCCCCAAGGATTAAATAGGCCCCGAGGGAAATTATTATACTGAGAACTTCCTGTGTGTGGCTAGCGTAAAAAAAAGATCAGTTGATATATTTGGTGTTATAAATAAAGTTTAAAAACTTAAATTCTAAGAGCCTTCATTTACAATCTGCATTTTATTTGGAGCGGGAGGTTGAAGTTTGATGAACCTATTAGGACGTAATTTTTACAAGGTTAAAAAATATATTAATGTGTGACCTTGCCTAAGTTCATTCAATATACGTATTATTAAATCTCCAAATTGTTTACGAAAATTAAAATAATCGGTCACCTAAATCACTATCGGTTCATAAAAAACTTCAGAACTCTCCACCAAAAATTTGAATTGTGTATGAACGCAATATCATTACCTACATAAATATTACAGGTTAAAATTACTTCCTGTAGCCTATCAACCTAATTAACAGAATAACAACATTATGTTATTACGTTACTAGCGCTTGTAAAATCTACGCCTAATGACAAGATCTGAATACCAGGTACTTCTGTATACTCCTCCCTTTCCCTTTACCTTTCCCATTTCATTCAGCCCAGAGTTGCTAAAGAAGATTCCATTCAATGTACCTGCGCGTTCAACACGCTCTTGTGTCCTGTTCAGGGTTGATCAGTGCAAAACGAACTCTAAGCAGAATTCTTGCCTGAACAGACTATGCAATAATTACAATAGCATATTATCCAAGGTTGATATTTTCAGTTGCGAACTTACCAAATACAAGAGGTCCATAAAATTATATTTCTCTGATGGTTTGTGAATAATGTTTATGTATCTATTGTTTATATCTCTATTATGATTTGATTTATATCTACAACCTCTCTCCATGGCTATAAATGTATTGTTTTGTAAATTTTTCGTTATATATAATCTTTTGTTTTGTATAAACTTTTCTAATTCATATTCCTTTCTTAAAAATTTAATATATTTATTCCAAAGTATGCTGTCTCAGTAGATGTAAAGTCACAATGAGGAAATCCATAATTGGTTTTATTTTGGCTATATAATACTTATGTACAAACTGATTAAATGCAAGCTGTCGATTTCCCGAAAATTAATAAATAAATTCAGCATCAGCGTCACAGCATCCCCAAAATCTTAATGCCATTTAAAATAAATTGGGTTATAATTCGATCGTTTATTATTAAAGAGGGACTTGTCCATGTTTTGGTAAAATTGACACTTGAACACAGTAGACTAGATATATAGTCGCGTGTTTTGTGAAAAAAATGTTTTTTTTTTATATTTCTTCCACTTCAACCACGGATCTAAAATATAGCTTTAGTTTTATAAGGGGACGTTTCCTGGACAAGTCCAGTTTTGAAACTATGGCGCGTATTGACAGCAATATTTTATAGGCAGTTGTGGGTCAATAACTTTGTTCCCGTAGTCTAAAATCTGGAAAGAGTGATTTTTTCACTTACCAAGGAAGAAAGGGTTCCAATGAAGTTTGTTATTTTCTAATGAAATATATTGATAATATTCCTGATATTGTTGAGTGCGGTGTGGTGGTCAAAATTGAAACCATAGGGTGATAAAATTATAACAGCCTTGGCTAATTCCGGGAGATTCAACCAAATTCTTCAGAATTTTCCAACAGGACACTTTTTGCCAAGCGTTGGAGATTTCGCAGTAATTAAAAGATATTTTCTAAATAAGACTGTTTACGATTGTCGAATATACATATATGATTGTCAAGTCCAGATCGAAGAATAACTTTGCAGTCAATATGATTGAGAACTCCGAAGAACTTGAATTTAAAAAAAAAGTTTGCCAAAGTATTTAAAATTCCCCTCTATCAATCGAACCCATGTGTACACAGGTGTTCAAAGAACTGAAAAAGTCGTATTTGGAATATCCCAATATTCTATGTTGGAATATGACTGCATTATTCCAGGTTATATGGTCGCCTATCAAGCCACATGAAAAAATAAGTTTTTACAATGATCCACAGCCAACCCTTTTCCCATTGATCTGAAAGGAAACAACGCAATAAACCATAAAAAAATATTATAATCGCAAGGTTTTGCAATATGTAGACGAAGACCACCAATATTTCGTTCCCAGTATCAAAAACTGACCAACTAAAGAAAGAGAAAATGGAAAAACCAAATTAATAAGCCGATTTCGACATTTTAATCTCGCTTATTATTAAAAAAGGACTTGTCCTTGTTATTACATTACTTGTCCAGAAATGTTGTCATAATTAATATTATTCTTAATAAGTTCCTTATTAATTTCATCTAATAATAGTAATGGCGTTGAATATGTGCTAAAATATCAAAACCAAAATAAATTACTAATTTAAATAAATTATAAAGATTTTATCGATTTCCCAACAATGTGATATGGGTGACATGTCCCCTTTAAAAAATAAACTATTTATTTTACCCTGTTCTACTTCACCTTCATCATTCCCTTTATTCAGCCTCACAACATCCTTCAAACGGGTATGATATAGTTCTCCTAGATCCGAGCAATTGGAGTTCTTATACTGCATTACACCTTTTTTCAAATACCCTAAGTTGTCCTTCCGCAATATGTGATTTAATCGGATTATTCGCGCCGATAGTAACAATTCGAATGCAGTAATGCTAAAAGCTAAACACCGTCACGAAGCCGCCTCGTCAGGTGTAACATCGCAGAGGAGGGCGGTGCTCATCGGACTATGAAGAATCGCCGAGGCGCGTGCCACCGCCGACAGTCGAACCGTCTACCACACGCAGAGCGTACGTTCCCCAACCTTCCAGACTTGCCGAAACCGAAACTAACCAACAAGAAACCATACCAATTTATCGAATCATACCGAACCTAACCTAAGAGAAATCTCACTAAAAACCACAGAGAAAAAAGAACCCCATTAACCAAAAAAATATATTTTTTAATTCATTGCCAGAATAAGATTCGAATTATTTTTGAATAATATTCCAATGAAAATAATCATATATTTCAGTTGAGGCAGTTCTTACCTGGTTTCACTCGGATTTTCTCCCAGTTTATTAACATTTATTTGTGTCAGTTATTGAAGAGTTTCTTTGCCTTGTTAGCGCATTGATAATAATTTATTTTGATTCGCGCTGCTGAATTTCTTTAATTATTATTGTGTCGTGAAGTGATCTACCATTGGCGTGCGTGTATCAAGAGATAGGCAGTGACCGTTTGGAATCACGCAGTGTCCAAATTAACTGGAATAATATTTGGTATGTATGATATTACGATCTTCACTACATTTTTTCTTTAATAATATCATTCACGTACGTTCACTAGGAAACACGCATGAAACGGAAAATGATTTATACTTCTTTCTTATTCAATATTAAAGTTGTTTGAAGTCCGTTACAGAACAATCGGGTTCAGAGGTCGATGTAATATAAAACCTTTATATTTTATTCGACCTGGTGACAGTTTATTCTAACGAAGCAAAATTCTCAACCTGTATATGTTACTAATTTACTAAAAGTTTCTCTCACAGTTCACTTTACACCAATCCGAAAGCTCATTGGGTACATAAATATATCTTCATGTTTTCTTGTTAAATTATTATACCTTATATTATTTTTTTAAATGAATAAGCAAACACTTTCTGCTTATTTAATTATCGAAGACAATATAAGAGACTCTCAAACAAAAACAAGCTGAGGTCTTGGGTTCAATTCCTAAATGTCACCGAATCCTTTTCTGATTATTATGTTTAAATTTTTCGTTTGAGATTCATTAATATTATCTTTAATGATTCAATATTCAAATTTTGAGGATTTATTCATTAAGTTATTCAAAAAATAAATCATATTGTTTTATTTTTTATTTTTATTAATACAAATGATCATTCGCTGAAGCTAAAGATGAGAATTTATTCGGTCACAAAATGCTTATTCCGTGTTGCTTCAGCTCCAGAGTGTTTGTCTTGCTACCAAGCCTTTGGACGTTATCAATGAACTGTAACTTTTTTTATTTCCTTGTTCCATTACCTTTTACGCTGACTGATTCTTGATTTATTCACATAGCAGGTTGCAATATTACAATAAAAATCATGGATAATAGTGATTGAAACATGAAACAAAAAACGTACACCCCATGACAATACAGAGCGAACCAAATACATAGTAAATGAAGACATAATTCTTGTTTGCGAAGACCACACTTAGAATTGACTGTAATCTTTGTGGGCTAGATGTTGCCATCCCAGAGTTTCTCAAGTACAAGATTCTCAACTTTGAGTTCAGGGTTGATATCTGCGTCAGCATCTCTCTTAAGGGTGTTAATCGATGTTGCATTTGATGGACTTTGTATATTGAATACATACAAGACAGCGTTTTAATTTATAAACTTATTCTATTAACCTTACCTATCGGAGCCCGGTTAGCACAAAAACATTAGCACAAAGACGTTAGAACAAATACTCGTTACCACTGACGTACGTTTGTAGGTGAGTGGTTCAAAGCGTCGAGTTCTCAACCAGGCTTTGCAAGTTCAATCCTTTGCAAGTCCTCCACATCGCACACACAACATGGTAGTAGTAGGAAATCGAATCTTGTCAGAACACTTATAACCAGAACCAGGGAATTTTGTCTTTCTTTATAAAAAAAATCACGACAGGCAAGGTATTTCTGTACTAAAATCCTCCACCAAATTTCCCGGGATCATAAGTAGTATTGAACAATATTGTATTGTATGCTTCACAGGATACGTATGTTCTAAATATATCTATTTAGCAAATTGCTGTTTAATAAGTAATCTCTATGTTAGCTTTTAAATAAACCCTTTATGACCAATTTACAAGCTGTGTTGAGGACTCATATATATGTACAATCCACATTTCTATGACGTGTTAAAACTTAATATTCCTTGTAAATCGTCAATTCTCCGTGTTAATTCTTGGTTTAGTGTCCAAGTTCCATGCCATACAGAAGAAGAGATAAAACATAATAACTTAAGGCCCCGTAGTAAGCGTTCAAAGATGGTTTGAAATGGAGATACGTAAATACGAATGTTAGAGGTTATAAAAACGATAATAATTCAGCGAAAATTTTGAAAATATTTAATAAAACACGACTCGTTTGAAATAGAGGAAAAATCTAACGACAAATGCTTAAGTTACATTTAACCCTTAAATGCATGATTTATTTATTTTTCTGGAAAAAAATATATTTTGTAGATATTTACATGCATATGCAAGGAAATATAAAGAATTTAATTTTTTTGTAATTTGTTAATGATATTTGATTTAAAAAAAAATTGTTGCAGGTTTACAACACCATGTATTTAATAAAAAATAATATGAACAATTTACGTATGAAAAAAAAATATAAAAAAATTTCTCAAAACTAATAAGTGTACCGGAAAAATACGAGTTATTACATATAAGTATTGTATTATTGTATCTACTTACCTAAGAAAATCAAAATAATAACAGCAAAACAAAACTGTAATTCTAACCTCCAACCAATTTTCGAGAATCTTCATTTTGTTAAAGAAAAAGTGACATTTGACATTCGCGAAAGAAAAAAAAGGTGATGCCACTCGATAAAATATATTACCGTGAACTTGATAATTCTAAAACGGCATACATTACGTATACACCAAAGAGTTAAAGGTAGTTTGAACGGTATGTTGCAGTTTTGCAACAATATGCATTTAAGGGTTAAAGGTACACTGTGAATTTTTTCATACCGATAACATATTAAATAACAGAAAAAAACGTGTTTTTAATAATTTTTTTATATTGCGATTTTTTTCTATCGAGGGAATTTCATATAATTAACGTTTTGGCATAACAAATGTATAAATATTATCTTCAAAAATACCTTTTTTTGGAACTTAACATAAAACAGTTAACGAGAAACTTGTTATAAATCGGTAGAAATTGGGTATGCGGGGGTTTAAATGTCATACACAAACACGTAAATGTCGTACCTACATTACTGCCGGATATGTGTACCAAATACGACCGTACACGAAGAACCAAAGGAAAAATACCATTGTAATTAGCTCAGAAAGAAAGTATGCACTCATTAAATCATATTTCCGAGCTCGAATATATAATAATTATTTCGTTTTATGTAACTTCTGAATTAATATAATTATTTCGATGGCACATGTAATGATGATTAGAAAAAAACAAATTGTTTACGTAACATAATGTAATAACAGTGTATCGCTTGCTTTCTTGTATTTAAATGACACACGTAATACGTCGATTTAATTCATATAGCTTAAGGTGTTGATTTTAGTAAGTTTACTTGCGCGGACCCTTAAAAAATCACGGAATATTATAATTCTGATTATGATAAAGGCAATATAAATAATTTTCTGTTAAGGCGATGCACTACGTAGTAATGCAAAATCAGGTGTTTTTGGTTTGAAAATTTGGTCGCCTAGAAATGTTTCAGATGCTTTAATTAAATACTGCGAGTAGAACACGTCATGGCCTTTGAAATAATCGAGTATTTTTTAGATAAGTCTTTTTATAAGCCCAGAAAAAAATAATGTATAAGGCCTATGAAAACTGTTTAAAGTTCAAAATCTCCTATTTTCGGTTATGGTTTTATAATGTGGCAAATTAAGTTATTTATAAAATGATCGAAAAAACATTAAATATTTGTGCCAGAACATCCACAAAATAAAATAAAAGGCACTTTTTAACCATGTTTTTTTTCTTGCGTAAGTCGAAGGTGGATGGTGTTAAGCGGGAATTTAAGCCTTATCGCCATCTACGTAAGGCGTGTTATTGATAGCGGCTCGATTCAAAGTTTTACACGACGTAGTGCATCGCCTTAAAGGAGTTTATTAATAAGTAGGTACCTACTTTATCGATCTTCTGAATTATTCTTCGTACAATTTCATAAAATGATTAAAAACAAATTTGAAGTCACCGAAATTATGTAGTATTGACGGCCTCCTTGGTCGAGGGGTAAGGCTCTCGACTATCAAGCCAGAGGTCGGGGGTTAAAATCAAATTTTATTTGATTTGTTTGTGTTATTTCACAATTTATTAATTAAAACTAATACATAGTATATTTGCAGCACGTTTCAGTATGGAAGACACTATCCGTATCGCCCTGGTGTAAGACCACGATTCAGAATTGAAAAGTTGCTTGAAATGGACTTGGCCGTGTTTGGTTACCAGATAGCCAGGTACTTCCCACTCTTACCGATCTCCTTACCCTCCCGTTATCTTCAGCCTCACAATATATCCCAATTGAGGATGCCATAGTCTCACTGGCTCCAGACGGTTGGGGATTTTTTTTTAAATGTTTGATTGTAATTTATGGTAAAAGTGAGAATGTTATATGTTATTTCGGTGACCGGATAAATCATCACAATGATAATTCATCACATCTTTAAAAAGTTATATAAAGTCTGGAAAGTGATGAAACAAAAACTTTATTAACTGGGTTCAGAAGGTTAGGTTAGGTTAAAAAAAAAAATTTCATCGTTTCTAATGACTTTATATCACTTTTTAAAAGTGTGTTGAATTGTCAGTGTTGAGTTATCATAGGACCGTTATTTCAGAGGGCAAATGGCGTATTAATATTCAAGTCAAAACGTTAAACATAAAGATTTTCTCACATTACCTAAAAAGAAACCTTGACTATTTATCTGTCTATGTGATGTTTTATGAAAAATTAAAAAATTTCAAAATGTGAGCTTTCACTTCATGAAGCTTCCGCGGCGTTTTCTGTAATTTCTGATACATCTATGTCAAATAAACTGTTTTTAATTCGCATAGTTATTCTATCAAGAACCTTTAGCGAGCTTTAAAATAAATATTTAAATTTCAATTTGTCAAAATTGAGACAAAATGTCATATACGAATAAGAGCATCTTCAAACCGGCTTTGGTAAGACCAGTAAAATGTCGAAAAGGCACGTAAATTCATGTTTGAATTTCGAACAATACATAACTTCACTTGCCTTTTCGACACTCTATGGTAAGACCCGTAAAATGTCGAAAAGGTACGTTAAGTTATGTTTGAATTTAGAATTTATTTTCTTGAATGAACGACTGAATAAATTAATGAAAACTGTATAAATGAATGAAAGAAAATAGAAGTGGAAATTAACCCACGTCCCGACATCCGATAGAGCTGAAACTCTGCAAATGGACTTGTTGTCGATGATAGTGAATTCCATCATATTTTGGTGGCACTAGCATATTTTTCTGTAACATTATAAAAGTTTACAGCAGTTAATAAACGTAATAAATTTTGAAATTATCCAATTAGAATTTTTTTAAGTTTAGTTCTTCCCTGGTGAAGGTTCAATCCTCAGTTGAACCAATATTTTATTTTAATATTTAAAAGGCATTTTAAAAGAAGGTTCAATCCTCAGTGTAACCAAAAAATTATAATTACTCCTATTTTTATTAATAGACACTATTTATATTAGTAATAAATATGTATTATAATTTTTAAAAATTATGTTGAATACGTCATTAATTTTTGATGATTAATGATTTGGTATTCTCCACAAATGGCAGTTGTTTTGGTGTTCACAACCGAGGGTTTTTTTTTACCGTGTAGGGTGATTAGTGATTGGCCCTCCGACGAACACGGTCATTCCCGGTTACTACAGGCAGAGTAATGTTCAATACGAATGAACGGTTCCTTGATAACTCAACACAGTGACAATTCAAAACACTTTTAGAAAGTGATATAAAGTCATTAGAAACGATGAAAATTTTTTTTTTAACCTAACCTAACCTTGGTTTCATCAATTTCCGTGACTTTATATAACTTTTTATAGATGTGATGAATAATCATTGTGATTATTTATCCGGTCACCGAATGAACATAATATTTTTGGCTGAGCTTATGGAAGTCTTATTTTAGCTCGACCATTTTGCATTTCATTTGTCTGTAAATGGATTTATGTTACGTTCCGGTTCCGGTTCAAGATGGTGGACGTTTTAATGGTTCATTAAAGATTCTTTTTTCAAATGTGAAATCTTCATGTTTATTTGGACATTCTTATTCGTATTTTTTTCAATAATACCTAAATGCCTCAAGAAAGATTTGAAAATATAATTGTCAGTGAGATAGTGACGTTTCATTGGACACATTAAACAATTCCTTATTTGATTTTTTTAAGTGTTACATACAATATAAAATATAGTTTAAAATTAAGTAGGTAGGTAAATAATAATAATAATAATAATTGGGTAATTTGTAGAGCGCCGTTTTTGTGAAAAATCACCTCAAGGGCGCTATAGGTTATAGGTTAAGGGGTTATAGATATTAATGTAACTACTTACAAGTCTTATGATTTCGGAGGAAATTTTCATTTGATTTATTAAATAAGTGACATACTTTTTTTTTTTTTTTTTGTTATTTGTTTTTGGGGTATTATGCCGTGTTGCGCTAACTCCTTCTTTAGCCAACGTTTCGGACAGCATTGCAGTGTCCATCATCAGGGCAGATGTCTTATTTGAGGTTGTGTTAAAATGTGAGCTTAAGTATGAGGTTGTGATACCGTGTTGCCAGCTCCAACCCTCTGAGCTAACATTAACGTATCATTTTTTTATTTAAAGTGGTTTTCTTCGTTTAGCTCTGGTGTATCCGTCAATTACCGGATACCAAGAACTATTAAGCTTAGCTCCATCGTCTCTATTGATGTTTACGGGATTTTTATGAATTTCAATGGCCTCCGTAATCAGCCGTGCTCTATAAGTTTTCGGTCTCCCCAGGATTTCAGGAACAAATCCAAAGTAATGCCCGGTGTCAATCAAATGCTCGGCAATTGCCGATTTGTCAGGGTGGCCGAGTTTACAAGCTCTGAAGTGTTCCGAAATTCTTTTGGAGATAGTCCGCTCTGTCTGGCCTACATAGACCTTGTCACATCCGGAACAGCTGAGTTTATACACTCCATCTGTTTCCAGAGGAAACTTAGTCTTTGCAGACCTCAGTAAGTCCTGTATCTTTGTTGTTGTTCCGAAGACAGTCTTGATATTTTCCTTTCTCAAAAGCTTGGCAATTTTGTCTGTCACATTGTGCACATAAGGCAGGAAGGCACAGCCTTTCTTCCTTCCTGCCTTATGTGCACAATGTGACAGACAAAATTGCCAAGCTTTTGAGAAAGGAAAATATCAAGACTGTCTTCGGAACAACAACAAAGATACAGGACTTACTGAGGTCTGCAAAGACTAAGTTTCCTCTGGAAACAGATGGAGTGTATAAACTCAGCTGTTCCGGATGTGACAAGGTCTATGTAGGCCAGACAGAGCGGACTATCTCCAAAAGAATTTCGGAACACTTCAGAGCTTGTAAACTCGGCCACCCTGACAAATCGGCAATTGCCGAGCATTTGATTGACACCGGGCATTACTTTGGATTTGTTCCTGAAATCCTGGGGAGACCGAAAACTTATAGAGCACGGATGATTACGGAGGCCATTGAAATTCATAAAAATCCCGTAAACATCAATAGAGACGATGGAGCTAAGCTTAATAGTTCTTGGTATCCGGTAATTGACGGATACACCAGAGCTAAACGAAGAAAACCACTTTAAATAAAAAAATGATACGTTAATGTTAGCTCAGAGGGTTGGAGCTGGCAACACGGTATCACAACCTCATACTTAAGCTCACATTTTAACACAACCTCAAATAAGACATCTGCCCTGATGATGGACACTGCAATGCTGTCCGAAACGTTGGCTAAAGAAGGAGTTAGCGCAACACGGCATAATACCCCAAAAACAAATAACAAAAATACTTTTGGCCGTGAAAATCTTAAATCATATTTGACATACTTTTTTGTTCGCGAGGTCTACTGTTCATAGAACTTGTAGTATGATCCGATGCCAATCGTAAAAGTTCTAACCGATGGGAGATGCATTCAGAAGAAATTAATGATTTCTCTTTAGAATATCTGTTCAAAGGTGAAGTAGCGATTTTGAAAATCACTTAAAAATTGACATAGAAGGCTATTTTAGTAGGGATAAACATTAATGCGATATCCCTCCTAGAACTCAATTTTTACCCATATCTTCGATTTCCCCTGATTACTAATTTTAAAAAGTTGTTGGAAATAAAACCTAATGTTTAGATCACACTACGTACCAAGTAAAATAATTATTTTTAGTATTAGAAAAAATATTTACTGATAATACTTATTGTATAAACGGTTCCATGATAACTCAATGACAATTCAACACACCTTTAACTAACATATAAATCTAACCTACGTAACCTATTTACTATAGTTTTTGTTTCATACCTTTTCATGACTTTATACCACTTTTTAAAGGTGTGTTAAATTGTCAATGGTGTCGCGAAGCTGCGACTCCACTATATATTTTAGAGGTGGTGTGATATGCCACACGCCCAAAGGACCAGTCCCAAACTACTCCGAATGATAGGTATGGGACGATATATGCATCCGACAAACCCGATGGACAGTGCAATAATCAAAGGTATAAATCTGGGCTTCTGGAGCACAAGATAAGCCCAGATTGGAATGCAGGAAAGATGGACTCACCCGTTGATGACTATCACACGTCTCCAGGAGTATTAGTTGATTTCACTTCACAATTTATATGTATATTCGCCCTGTCTGATATTAATTATCACTCCGAACTCTGATAAGCAACTGACACCACTTGTCAGATTTTACATGTGTTGCAACAATATTTTTAATATGGTGACATTTTGGGATGGGTAAGAGGGTAGGTAGGACATTTGCAGGATTTGGTATTGACATTACACTTGTCCTTTAAGCCTGTGGATGCATACCTAACAATCCCATATATATTGCGCGAACATTCTCCCGGCGTTGAAAGTACCTTCCGAAATTTTAAGTACTTTCAAATAAAGTAAAAAGTTAAATGTAAAACGAAAGATGAAATATAAATATTCTTATCAATACGCTATTAATATTGCAAAGTTAAAACGAAAATTTATAAAATAATGAAATAAAGAAATAATAATTATTGTGTAGGCAAAGGACACAATTTTACGACTGGTCGTTTAAAGTTCCCGGAAGGGGTCCTTACGCGTGCGACACGAACCACTCCGTCTTTACCAGGGAACACCTCCTCAACAACGCCCACCGGCCAATAAAGTGGAGGCGCATCCTCTTGATGCACCAATACTATGGTACCTACTAGAATGTTATTCGCGGGACTATTCCATTTTTTTCTCATCTGCAGAGAGTGAAGATACTCTATATGCCACTTCTTCCAATAAGATTGAACGAGGTGGTCCAAAAGCTCTTTCCTTTTCAGTAGACTAATGCGTTCATTAGTCAAATCATAAGCAGGTAGATGCTGAATCGGGGTAGACATCAGAAAATGAGCCGGAGTAAGAGCTTCTGGATAATGAGAACTGCTTAATAAACATAATGGCCGTGAATTAAGTACAGCCTCTATTTGTGTCAGAACTGTGAGAAGCTCTTCATAACATAAAAGTTGAGTACCCACAACCCTATACAGATGCGATTTAATGCATTTAATATTTGACTCCCATAATCCTCCAAAGTGAGGAGCGCGGGGTGGAATCGTCTTCCATTCAATTCTCCGATTGTTAAATTCATTGCGAAGAACTTCTTTAGTTGAATTTGCCTCTAAAAAATTATATAAGTCATCCAGACAATTCTTTGCGCCTATGAAATTTGTCGCATTGTCACTGTACATACACGAAACCGGTCCGCGTCTGGATAGAAAACGCTTAAATGCGTTTAAAAAATTGTCCGTGCTTAGATCTGATACCACTTCCATATGTATAGCCTTCGTTGTTAAACAAATAAATAGACATATATATGCCTTTGACTTTTTACCCCACGACGCCTAGAAAGGGTTATATTTATTGGTCCGGCAAAATCTACACCCGTATGTGTAAATGCCTTTGCTTCCTGAACTCTAGCTGTAGGTAAATCTGCCATTAGCGGTATAATATTAGAAGGTGCAGTTTTAAAACAGAAATTACAAGCATGTACTCTTTTGCGTATTAGATTTCTCCCCGATAAGATCCAATAACGCTGTCTAATTATTGACATAAGGAGATGTGCACCAGTATGACAATTCACACGATGGTGAAAGTCTATAATTATATCGACAATATGATCCTGTCTTGGCAGAAGTACTGGATGTTTGTTTTCAAAAGGTATATTCGCGTTTGTTAATCTACCACCTATACGTAACAAGCCATTATGATCTAAGAACGGGTTTAGTTTTCGGATTGAAGGTGAGCATAATTTATCCCTCTGTATTAATTGTATATCGGCACTAAAATACCTATTCTGTAAAGCTTTTAATACATTCATTTCAGCAATGTTTAATTCCGTGGAACTTATAACTGTTGAGCGTGATAACTTTCGCATAAATCGTAAAATATATACCACAATTCTCAGCAGTTTTGGCCATGAGGAAATTTTTAAAGCGAGATTATATATCGGAGAATTTTCCTCTATTGACGTTATCGTAAATGTATGCGATTTTTTCAATTCCAAAGTATTCTCCTCCTCTCGTGAGGGGGAAAATCTTTCGACAGGCCACTCGGATACTGGGTTCACAGCCCAGGGCGGACCGTGCCACCAAAGAGAATGATCGACCAGCTGAGCAGGCAGTAGTCCTCGTGATAAACAATCACTAGGATTGGTAACGCCATCTATGTGATAAAAATGTTTCGCGGGTAAATTTTCCTGAATTTCACTGACTCGATTAGCTACAAAAGTTTGCCACCGGTGAGGGGACGAGTGAATCCAAGAAAGTGCTATTTTTGAATCTGAAAAAGCAAATATATCGTTTATCGAAACGCGATTTCTATAAGTATCTATAATAGATCTAACGAGTCTAGATAAAATAAGCACAGCGCATAATTCCAATCGAGCGAGTGACACTGTTTTCAGAGGGGCCACCTTGGATTTAGAACATATCAAATTCATTGTAGTGTTGCCACCCTTATCCGTGACATGAAGATATATTACACAACCGTATGCTTTCATACTCGCATCTGCGAAGGCGATAATATTTATCGTGCAGTCCTCCTTTACTCCCAAATATCGAGGTAAATTTAAATTAGAAAGCATCGGTAATTCTTCCTTGAATTTGACATATCTATTAACAATACTTTGGGGTAGTTCCTCGTCCCATCCTACTTTCTCTAACCACAGCTCTTGTAAAAGTAATTTGGCATATAAAATTACCGGAGCAACCAAACCTAATACATCGAATAAACGAGCTATTGTGGAAAGAATTGATCTTTTACATATAGTTTTTTCCTCCGTCGGACATATCATAAATCGAAAACAATCAGATATCGGATCCCATTTTAATCCTAAAATGCTACATTTATCCGAAAAATCCATTGTCGCGCGGTGCGACTCTGGTAATTGGGCCAGTAAATGAGGAGAATTACTCGACCATTTGACTAATTCAAATCCTCCACACTTGAACATCGCCATTAAATCTGTAGCCAAAGTGATGCCTTCACTTATAGTATTTACAGAATATACAAAATCGTCCATATATAAATCATTAATTGCAACTTCCGCCGCTTTCGGATAACGATTTCTTTCATCGCTCGCTAGCTGCCGTATAGTTCGCATTGCTAGAAATGGTGAACAGTTCAAACCAAACGCGAGTGAATTAAATTGATAAACTCCAATTTGTTCATCTTCGTGAAATCTATAAAGAATTTTTTGATATTTACGATGGCTTTCCGTTACCATTATACGTAGATACATTTGCTTAACATCTGCGGTTAATGCTACAGCGAATAAGCGAAATTTAATTAAAAGTGTAAATAAATTAGATTGCAAATTTGGACCTGTATACAAAGTATCATTAAGTGAAAACCCTGAACTGGTCTTTGTACTTGCATCTAATACAACACGAGTTTTAGTTGTTGATTTATCTTTACGAATTACTGCGTGATGAGGAATGAAATATCCCTCATCAATATTAGATGAAGACGGAACTTCAACCCTCATATATCCCTTTTCCAGATATTCAGAAACTACTTCATTATAACTGCAATGCAATTCTGGCGAAGTATTAAATTTCCGTTCTAAATATTCATATCGACGCTGCGCGACACGGCGCGAATCACCTAAATTATTAGGATCTATCTTAAACGGTAAAGATACAATATACCTTCCCGATTCATCCCGTTGGACTGACTCGAGGTACATTTTCTCACATTCTGCATCTTCAGCACTCATCAACGACTTAATAGGCATGTCTTCCATCGTCCAAAACTTGGATAACGCATTATATAAATCTACATTGGTTATGGGGCCGAACGTCCACGAAACCTCCGGCGTACACGTAGGTATTTCACCCATTACAATATACCCGAATACTGTCTGTATAGCCGGTGGTGCATTCGTATTATGTTTAGATAAAACCTTATTCCCCAGCAGAATATATGGAAATAACTGTGCACCTAATAAGATATCAACATCGGATGGAACGTTCCAGGATTCATCCGCTAAGTTTAAACCCACTAAATGCTCACATGACTTTGTGTCAACATGTTGTGTAGGAAGCTTATCAGTTATTTTATCGACAACTAATAGACTAATTTTATAAGTATCTTCTGAAACGCGGGATTTAATTTTTAACGCAACGTGTCCCAATATTGGTGTCTCTACTGAACCAACACTTTTAACTACTGAATTATTTAAAGGAATTATTTTAAGATTTAATTCATTACAAGTGTTTAAACTGATTAAATTTTGTTGCGAGGCGCAATCAATTAAACACCTTACGGTTACTTGATTATTTTTATTGTCATAAGCAAATAACTGCGCGGTTGACAGTAGTACATTCGTAGCTATATTACCCGAAGAAAAATTATTATGATGTTTATGATTACGCGCTATTAATGTAATGGCTTCGTTTTTCGATTGACTTTCAGTATTCACCGTGCTCTCAAAATGCAGAGCGGTGTGATGTCGTTTTTTACAAATTCTACAATCCGATTTAGATGGACATTTCACAGTTTTATGTTTATCGCTTAAGCAGTTTACACATAAATTATTTAATTTCACAAACTGAAAGCGAGCATTTGGTCTTAATTCGTTAAATTGTTCACATTTAAACAATTCAACATGATCAGAATGATTACATTTCCGACACCTGTTACGATTATTATTACTTGACTTCGGTTCGACCACAGCGAATGAATGCGTAACTTTGTTTTTATTATTAACAACTTTATTATCATTTTGCCCAGTTCGTTCTAGGATTTTAACATGCGACCGAATGTATTCTATTAAATCGGTATATGTAGGTATAGCTTTCTCCCGTATAGACATTTCGAAATTTTGCACCAACTGTATATCTAATTTTTTCAGTGCAACATGTAATATTATAAAATCGGTTAAGTCATCAATACCTAATTCCTTGAGTGCAGCTATGGAAGACGCAAACCTTTCGATAAAATTATTTAACTCATTTGGGTTACTAGGTGCCAATAATTTTAAATTCAAAATATTGTTCAGATAAAAGGTACCTAGCACGCGTTTGTCCTGATATTTCTTTTCGAGAGCTTCCCAAATTAAAAAATAATTTTGTTCGTTCGGAAGTATTCCCGCAAAAACTGATAACGCCTTTCCTTGGAGTTTCCCTATCAGATATTGCATCTTTTGCGACGTATTCAAATTTTCATTTGAGTGAATGTTTAATTTAAAAGCTTCATAAAATATCGACCAATTCTCTTGATTACCATCGAACGATGGCATCTCGATCGGTGGGAGTTTAATTAATGGTGAATTATTTAACTTCTGTCGATCACGTGATGAATCTTGCTTTGCTATAATGCTTTCGCGTATAGAAACTACAAAACAGTACTTATTTTCGAATTTACTCCATAAATCGAAATTCATATTGTAATTTGAATCCTTTTTCAACTGAAGTGTATGAAATTCATCACAAAATGTGTTAAATTGTGCATAATATGTAGCTATATTAACTGTTTGTTTAAGAAAATCCTCCGAACTTCTCGTCTCCCTGTCCGCAATACTTTTCGCTTTCTCGTATAATTCATTAACACGATTATGCATCAAATTAATCTTCGATTCTACTAACTTGATTTTAATATCCTGAGTACTATCGCTAGTCGCCATGATTAATTGTATGTAGGAATTTAAACACAACAATAATTACAAATGCAACCTAGTACATACAAATTAACAAAGTATAAAGAGGAAATAATATTTATTTATAACTTTAAATATGTTAATTTTAAATACCCCGTTGGTAATCCGGCTCGAAAGAACCAAAAATGGTGTCGCGAAGCTGCGACTCCACTATATATTTTAGAGGTGGTGTGATATGCCACACGCCCAAAGGACCAGTCCCAAACTACTCCGAATGATAGGTATGGGACGATATATGCATCCGACAAACCCGATGGACAGTGCAATAATCAAAGGTATAAATCTGGGCTTCTGGAGCACAAGATAAGCCCAGATTGGAATGCAGGAAAGATGGACTCACCCGTTGATGACTATCACACGTCTCCAGGAGTATTAGTTGATTTCACTTCACAATTTATATGTATATTCGCCCTGTCTGATATTAATTATCACTCCGAACTCTGATAAGCAACTGACACCACTTGTCAGATTTTACATGTGTTGCAACAATATTTTTAATATGGTGACATTTTGGGATGGGTAAGAGGGTAGGTAGGACATTTGCAGGATTTGGTATTGACATTACACTTGTCCTTTAAGCCTGTGGATGCATACCTAACAATCCCATATATATTGCGCGAACAGTCAATTTGATGAGTTATCCGCTCACCGCTGTGGGGTAATCCCGCAACATACTCGAAGGATCTGTCTAACTATTATTATATTACATGGGACAATTAAATTCTACGTATACGCTAAACTCGATGGACGGTATTCCTCAATATTTTAAATCTGGGCTTCTGGAACATAAGATAACCCAGACTGGAGTATAGGAATAAAGGACTCACCCGTCGTAGTTGGGGCCACAAAGATTGCTAGCTTCTGGATGCTTCACTAGGAAAATGAATGTTAAAATAGTAAATTTACAAATTATATTCCGTAGTCTCTTTTATATCACACATCAATCCTTCCTGTCTGAGGTATTAAATTACCCCGTTTACACGATTTACACTGAGCACACTATGCATAAATGAACCACTCATTCTGTGAATAGGAAAGGTAGTTTTTGACATCTTCTTCTTCTTACAACAATTATTCTGGCCATGGTGACAATTAAGGATGTTAGGGCTGAGGCTTCCTATTTATTAAGTATTCGCTAATACAGACCAGACCACACCAGACTTACCTACTCTCATATAATAATAATAATTGGATGATTTATATAACGCCTTTTTGCAAAATCACCTCAAGGGCGCTCTACAAATATATAATACACTTTTACAATGATTTACTAACTAATATACAGTACCATACTAACCTGGTAGGTCACTTGAGATTAACACTTAATTAACATTAACTAATTGTTTATTAGCGAAATTTAGATACAGGTTTAGGACATAATTGTAAAATTGGATATAATTGGACTTTCTCTCTTTTTCTCTCAATGGTACATTTAATTGAAGGGTATGACAGCTTAAAAATGTAAGTTTTTAGTTAGACCTGAATTCTGTTGGACTTGTTATGGATCCTTAGTTCTGGAGGGAGTTTATTCCAAGCCTTCGGCCCAGATGCTCCGAAAGTGCGATCACCAAACTTAATATTTGGCTTGCGCTTAGGTTCCATCAGTCTGCCTAGAGCTGCTGATGTTGCTGATCTAAGAGTTGACTGCCTCAGACCAGTGTTTCCGGAACGCATAATTTAGAGATGTAGGGTGGGGCCATTTCATTGATGAATTTAAACACTATCCAACACAATTTGTACTGGATTCTTTCAGGGCACTTGAGCCAGTGAAGGTTACGAAGGTGTTCTGAAATGTGCGAATATGTACTGCGCGAACAATTATTTTAACTTTTTTTTTAATAAGTAAGTTTTGGCTTATTTATATTTTTAATATTGACTTATTTTTATTACTTCACCTGTGACACGAGTGTCTTTTAAATTTGAGAATATCAGATAACGAAATACCATAAATTGCGATGTACTCGAAAGGCATCGTCACACTTTGTGTATCATAACTGTATTTCATTTCAAACGTATGTTATTAGAATAATTATGCTCCGTGACAATTTTCTTTTACAAAGGCTTCTTATAACAGTTATGTAATTACATTTGATTTGGCTTTATACACACACATAGAAACTAGTTCATTATTTGTATCTTAAAATTGGTAACTTCAACGGGATTCGTTTTTTTTAATTGAAGGCTGAACATTTCAGAAACTTATTTTTAAAATAGTCCAGATAATATCATGTAATTCTAGATTATGTAACCCTCAGCACCAGAGAAAGATTATATCTTTAGTTTCCCTAAAGGTTTCCTGTTTTCCTGAATGTACTGGTGTGTTGAGAATCGCAGACTGGAATAATCCTGAAACATGTTTTTAGCGATAATTAAGCTGAGGTATTACAATTGTCAATTTTAAAGTATTACGTTATTCTGTTTTCCTCAGCATACCATCCCTAGAGATATAATAAGTTTCCGGTGTTTCTCAAGGCCTCCTGTTTTCCCTCAAGTTAATAGAGTTTTTAACTACTTCTTGAAGGCTTTTGGCCACCTATTACTATAAGGAACATTATCCTATTTTTAGTACATTTTAGTGATACCCAATGCCTTTTGTCGTGGAACGCGCAGAAAAAGTTTTCAGATAGGTACCAAGAGCCAATTTTATACAGAGAAATTTTTGTTCTCTTTAAAAAAAATAATATAATGAAGGGGTAAAAATTCTCGTGTTTTATTATAGTTTCCAGCTAAATAAGTGTTCTTCCCGTAAATAAATATAGTACTATGACTTTCAGAAATCGGAAACGATATGAATTTTTTCCACGCGCTTTTACACAGATAAAATAAACATATTTGCAAGTGACAAAACGACATGCTAGAATAATAGTAGGATACATAATTTCCTCGCCAAGCGAATATAACATATTGTTTCAAAATACCATCAAATCGAGGCAAGTGTGGTGAGCTCCTAGCATGGTAGATTCGCCGGCACACGACGGGTACAAACTTCAGAAATGACACGGTGGATTTCTTGGCATAATGGAGGTTAATTTAAAAATATGATTTCATGTCCTTTTTATCCACAAAAAGCGATAGTTACCTTACTTACCGATAATAGTTCGGTATAAGAACGGAAAACGTCACGCCTAAAAACAGAAAAGTTTTTTAATATAATTAATATACATGTAGGTACTTATTACATGCAATTTTTTTATGTGTCTGTTTTCTAAGATAAATCTAATGATTGCTTGAAGTAAATCCATACATGGCGTATGAACCTCGGATAAGTTCTATGAATTCGAATATTATATATAATGCATTTGTTCCAGCATTTAATATAAATATGAAAGACTAGAGTAAATAAAGAAGACGCTGCTAGAACAAAATTTTCCACCATAGATAAATCACAGACCGTAGATACGTAGTTAAGTCTCTTGTCTTTTAGAGACGAACTGGCATAATGAATGATTATGAAATAATGTGTTGTACTTTTGTGCAAGCATGGCTGACTTTTTGGAAATTGCAAGAACCGCCGGTAATTTATAGGTGACTCGACAAAAGAATGTGAACGGTTTAATTAATATTGCAAGTTATTACTTATGCGTTGAATTTGTACCTCCGTTACTTTTCTAAATAGGAAAAAGGTGTCTAACAAACTGTAGTGTATAGAATAATGCAAAATATAAATTATGTTCGTTGTGTCACTTTACCACTATTATAAAGGTGTATAATAAGGCATAATCTGATGTCCTTCGAAGGTGGATGAAGTAATTATTTGTTTCATCAGAAAACATTGGCTAATGTAGGTACCCAACAACACTTTTTGTTATCGTTAAGAATTCAATTAAAATGAATGATTTTGTTATTTTTTATTTAATTAATTTATGCTTGCATTTTGACGACCACAGTCTCTATATCGTAGTGGTTAGCTTGGTTAGGTTAGTTATCAGAGGTACAGTTCCGGAGGCGAAATCCATAATTGGTTTTATTTTGGCTATGCTATACATGTACAAATTGATACAATATACATTGTCGATTACCCGAAAACAAATAATTATGAATGAAAATATTAAAATTACGCATTTTTAGTACAATGATCAGAATCAGAAAAGGAAACTTTAAATCTTCCACACATTTTTAACGGTATTCATGGTTTGAAAAAATAACCCAATAAATAATAATTGGGGTATGTCGTGAGTGGTAGATATTATTTATTTAACTTACAATAGTTCATAATAAATGTACATGTGGTATATTCTTTTTTAAGTCACCTCACAACAGCGCCCCTGTCTGTACAGTGTGAAGTCAGGGGTACCACAGGGTTTTCCAATAAGAGGTGTTATTTTGAATAGCCCGCTATTTCGGTAGATATTACTTTTGAAGCTGTCATTTTTTGACATTTGACAAGTAGAAACTACGTCATTAATACAAATGTAACGATACACGCTTCTATAATGCATTTAAATTATTAAAATTCACTTGAATGAATCCAATGCAAATCATCTTGAGTTATGAGGCCCATTTCCACCTCGGTGGCTTCGTCAACAAGCAAAATTGTCGCATCTGGGGCTCAGAAAACCCAAGAGTTATTGTTGAAAAGCCTCTCTATCCTCAACGTGTGACTGTTTGGAGCGGTTTATGTTCCGGCGGAGTCATTGGACCTTACTTTTTCGAAAATGAGGTTGGAGCAACAGTTACGGTGAATGGATTGCGCTATCGAGAGATAATTAATGATTTTTTATGGCCGGAATTAGATGGTATTGATCAAGACGGTGCTACGTGCCACACAAGTAACGAAACCATTGATATTTTACGATTGAATATCAAAATAACACCTCTTATTGGAAAACCCTGTATATCGCCACCCGGTTGGGTAGAATTGTGAAGTGGGTTAAGGTAGGGGCTTCAGGAATGGATTTATTGATGCGATTTATGACGAAGGAGTAAAAAAAAATGCCGGTAGCTAGTTCTTTATACGAGCCGACTTTCACAAAAAAAGTCGAAGAAACGAGCCGTTCTCAAGAAGCCAACATCAACTGTGTACGAAGATAAGACAATATAAAAATCAAATAATATAATATAGCAATAAAAATTACAAGAATTAAATGTTCTTTTTTTAAATTTAAAATATTTTTTTCTTCTTAAATATTGGTCGGTATTTCTTTGGAAGATCTTCACCGCCAATATAGTAATGAGTAGGAACCTATTACAAGTACCGCCCTTGTGTAAGACCATCATTCAGAATCAAAACGTTGCATGAAATGGCAATAGCCGTGTTTGGTGACTAGATTTAAATAACCACACTTCCTCTTTCCCATCTCCTTCCATTTTTCAATATCTTCTTCCTGACAACATACCCCAACGGGGGACGCCATATTCCACAGTCCACAGGCCTCTAACAGTGCGGTACTCTGAATGTTCACATAACACACCTCTTGTTGAATTTTCATCAAATTCGTAATAAACAGTGAGATCAAATTTATAGTCAGTAATAAATATCTAAATAAAAGTACGCTATATTTGGTAGATACCTACATATTAAGTATTTTAACTTGTTACATGTATCTTATTTTCCGCTCTAAAAATTCAATGATCGGTGGGTATCTACCTACAATCCAATGTTATGGTTATTTAGGTTTTCATAGTTAGGTTCTGTTATTCTCTAGCCTTACTACTTACTTATTATGAGGTAGCTAAACCAACTTCAAGCTACAGTTCAACTCTGAATTGTAACTTTTAAACTTCTTGCTGTAAAAAAATCATGAAGAATGAATGAACTAGCTTTTACTCGGTGACAAATATTTCAACACATTTCCTAAGCCCCCAATTCGGATAGGTTTAGGTCCAAATGATACACATACAAGCCTATTTAATTCAATTTTATAAAACCTCATTCGACAAACCCCCAGTAAAATATCACCTTCGGAAATTTTGCTCAAAAATATTCTACATTCGACGGCGATGAACGAAAATGGATCGGTAAAGGCACCCCAGATGTTTTCAACGGAATTTTCGGCAACTCTGAAGCCCAGGGTAATTTATTATCCCGACCGTCGCCTTTTATTGCGGGCAGAGTGCACCAATTCAACAATCACCAGGAACAGGATTATATGAAGATGATGATGGACTCGCCAAACGTCACAGGGGTGCTGCTAAGGTCTCTTATCTATGTGTGGATATTTTACCTGGACTGATGACGAACCTCGTGCTGGCACTATTGTGGGACGCGGTAGACTCTCTCGCTGCAACAGCTGGCCCAGTTTCTTCACCACCTAGGATTCTTGCAGCAGAGTCTCCATCTATCTTCTTGTCACCTGTTCCTTTACTTCATTTTACTTAACTAAACTTCACCTTTTTAATATTTTTTTTTTGTAATACCTGCATCAACTGTAAAGCGCCCCTGAGGTGATATCTCACAAAAGCGGCGCTATATAAATTGTCCAATAAATAAAATAAATAATAAATAGGGCTTAGATAAATCCACGTCTGCCGCCATCTTGAGACCTTGTCCGCGCTCCGTTCTACTACCCACATTTCACCATATCCGCCCAAAGATGAAATAATTAAATATTTATATTCACCAAATCAAAATGCTAAAATTGAGTAAAAAGTTCAGAACTTATTGTTTTATTTTTTTGTTTGTCATTTGTACAGGATTTTTCTACCAATTAAAAAATTTTCCCCAAAAAAAACATTAATGTAAATTACAATCAGTTAAGGCGATGCCATACGTAGTAATGCAAAATCATGTGTTTTTGGTTTGAAAATTTGGTAGCTTAGAAATTTTTCAGATGCTTTAATTAAATACTGCGAGTATAATACATGTTTGCCTTTGAAATAATCGAGTATTTTTTAGATAAGTCTTTTTATAAGCCAAGAAAACAATAATGTATAAGGCCTATGAAAACTGCTTTAAAGTTAAAAATCTCTAACTCACAAACCCATTTTCGGTTATGGTTTTATTGTATAATGTGGCAAATTAAGTTTTTTTATAAAATGATCGAAAAACATTTAAATATTTGTGCCTGAACATCGAACAAAATAAAATAAAAGGCACTTTTTGGCCATGTTTTTTTCTTGCCTAAATCAAAACAGCTGGATGGTGTTATACGGGAATTTAAGCCTTATTGCCATCTACGTGAGGGTTGTTATTGATAGTGGCTCAATTTAAAATATTACACGACGTAGTGCATCGTCTTAAGTAAGCACATCTATCAGATCTGATGGTAATAGTAATAAGGCCAAATAAGCAGCAGTACTAGTTAGATAGACACATGAAAGGGTATTGTTATAAGCCCTAGTTAGTTACTAGTAGGATTACGAAAGGATAAATAAAATAAAATGGCTAAAGAAGAAGGAAGCGCAGCAAAGCGTAATTAACCCAAAAAAGAATCCCATCAAATATTATCAATTTTATTCATAAATTGAAAATGTTTGTCTTTCTTTAATTGTATTAAAAATTAATTGATGATTGAAACCAACGTTTATAATTATTTTTTAGCTATGTAGGTATAATTGTAATTTGTTAAGTGTGTAAGACGATCACACGATAGTAACAAGATATTTTTACTTTAGTTCCGCACAGAAGACCTTGAGGGAAAAAATCCCTCAGTGCCTATGTCAACTTGGGTTCTTTTTAGGGAATGGAAGGAGAGGAAGTTTTGGGAAGGAAAAATGGATGAGGAATGGGTAGGAATCTAGGGATCAGTGTGTCCAGGAGTGACGGACGTATAAGTCAGCCCCCACTGCGGTGCAAGGCGATGGGGCAAGAGTCCGGCTGGAGAAGTCATAACTCGATCCGGCAAACGCATCCACTGCCGAGACGAATACAAACCTCACCCCTGCTAAGTCATCAAACGTAGCGAACCACTTGTGGTGACTTATGGCAGGGGTGTTGGTTATCCAATAAATGGTTCTCTCAGCGGCGGTACCCATACCTGCTTCCCAAAATTAGAAGGTACTGACATTATATTGATTTCAGAGCCTATAGAATTGAAGTACCTAGTAGTTTTTATTATGAAAACATAAATGTTTTTCACGTACGATAGATTACGCCAGACAATAGATCTTTGAGTTTTTCTGAACAATCATAAAAGATGGCTGACTTCGCGTAAAACACATTACGGTGGTGAAAGGTTAGGTAGGTACTCGAATTCTTCATTGTTTGCCAACACATCGTCATGCTTTGTGGATCTTAAAGTCTATTATTTGTGCGTTTTTTTTAATATCTGGAGATGGTTCTAAATATCTTGATTGTCCACCTAGAGTTGGGGAAGTGAGATGTCAAAAAATATTAATTAATATTTATACTATCCGGCTTCTTCCAACAGTGGCAACACTCATTTTATAAGTAGAACATTATTTAAAAAAATCAAATAAACAATGTGGTGTCTTGTCTAATTTTAACGAAACTTATTGAAACTTGTTCAGATATTTAAGTAAGTCATGATGGAAATGACTTTGTGAGCTCAAAGTATTTGTGTTAACCTAGAAATGAAAGACAGAAAAAGCTATGACAATTTAATGACATAATAGTTATCGTTCGAGAGAATTGTCTGCATCATTCGCAGTATTTGCATCGAGTTTCTGAAGTCATCATTTCAAACACAATTGAAATATTATATAATGGTCAACTTTTTATATGGCCGTATTGTGATTATATCACATCATTGGCACTTAAATGAAAATATTTATTTTTTATCTTTATAAATAGTTAAAAAAATACAATTTTGTTGACTTTCTTAACTCCAACACTGGGCTCATGCCCGTATTATGGCAATCGCACATGATTCACGTAATGAAATATAACGGAAAAGGAAATTGTTATGATAAAATAAAATTAAAAAAAAATGAACATCATTATAGAAGCCATATTAGAAATAGAAATAAAGATAAAACTAAATAAATGATAGAAGTATAATGTATTTATTTTTCTGACTTTAAATTCTTTAAACAGAAGTTCTGATGAATATGTACATGGTTTAAATATAATTGTTTTTAATATTCATTGTTGTGTCATATTGACATAATATGGTATTGTGGGATGGGGTGGATGTACTGAATCTATTATCAATCCAGTTATTACAGTACAAAAACTATGTTTGAGAATTACATTTAAATGCCAACCTACCCACCCCTTAAGAAAGAATCCGATATATAAATAACAACAAATGTTTTAACTATACGTTAAAAACACACACACAAAATATAAACTGAATACTTTGGCATACTACATAAAAAGTAACGAACAAAATGACACAAACCTAGCTTTAGTATGGTGGTAAGTAGGGTGAAATAGTTATTTTATTTTCTGAAAATTATTTAACTTTTTTTTTAAAATTAATATTTTTAAAAAATATATTAAAATATAAACCAATAATATTAATGATATATTTCCTGGTTATATAGTAACGCACCCATATTTATGTAATTATTTACACTTAGCTATACCTACGTATAAAACCTAATTAATATTCTTGTTATGTATGTATATTTACTATCGTGTAAATATGTACAAAAATTCTAAAGATTAAGAAGATTGAATAATTTATTCTTCAGAAAAAAAGTTTTGGTTTAAAAACTGTGTATTATATTATTTGTATTGAAAGTTAGATTATTCCGGCCTTGGTTTTAGCAATTTTAATTAGATTATTCTTGTAACGCCTCATGTATGAAATTATTCAAAAATAAAACAATATTTTCGCCCGAAATGAGAACGCAAATGCACATTTCTTCATTGCGATGCGTTCACTAACCATGTCCGATATTCTGTAACAAAGTTTCATAAAAAAAACATGTCTAGACCCCTATTTGTGCGGCCAGATTCTTTTCTAAAATATATATTTCTAGCAGTTCTGTAAACAATAGATCTAGTGTCTAAAAAATATGTTTCTAATTCTCTCTTATTTAATAAATCAAAAGCAAATTGTCTGTGAAATCATTGTTTTTTTTAAGTAGGTACTTATATACCTACCTACTTAATTATAAACTATATATTGAATGTAACATTTCAAGTAAGTAATTATACAATTTGTCCATAAAACGTCACTTTCAATAACAGTTCTTTTTTCAAACTTTCTTCGGGCAGGTAGGTACCATAATATTGAAATAAATCCGATTTAGAAGATACAATTAAACACGACGAATCTTTACTGAACCATTGAAACGGCCACCATCTTGAAACGGAAACTAATAAATTCAAAACGGTCGAGTTAAAAAAGGATTTCGCTACGCTCAGTCAATTGTCTTCCTCCGCATAGCTAGGCTACTCGAGCGATAGAGATTTCCGCGTATTCGGTTTTTGATCTGGCCATTCGATTTGATTAATATCATAGGTACCTCCAAATATTAATACGGAAATATTTATAAACTTCTTACTGCGGTTTAAAGTCAATGAATCCTCCTAGATTTCACCATTACTGTGCATTTTCTTTAAAGTTTGTACTTCTGGTTTTTGGAGTGTACCACGATTTTGATTGTTTTTTTTCATTGTTACGTGTTTTAAAATATTTGAAAATTATATATTCTTATCATGTAAATTTATTATTTCTCTTTATTTAGTCAGTTAAATACAATTGTTGAACATGTATATATTTTAAATTAATTATTTAGACAAGAAAAGAAATACGTGTTTACCATGTCCCATATTTTCATTCAATTAAATAAAGTCTAAAATCGTATTTAATATCAGGTATTATGTGAGATTTATTTTGTGTTGTTTTAAATAGCATAATAATTTTAGAAAAAAATTTACTTTAAATTTGGACCAACATGGATAAAAATCATGTTTAATATTTCTAGTTTGGAAACTATTATTTTCATTCCGTGACCATTTTTATTTATATATTAACACCCCTTTTAGTGGTTTTTACATAGGAATAGTTTATAAAATTATACGCAAAAAAATATTAATATCTGAAGTGCCCCAAGAGGTTTAAAAAATATACATAACTGAAGTGCTGCAAGAGGTTCAAATATTTAGTATGTATTGACGTAATAAATTGAAAATATCGACTGAAGAATCCACCCTCAATTAGAATTCGGGGCAATGAGGAGTACATATTATGTTAGTTAGTCTCCCCTAATATATAATAAATAAATCCCGACTTATAAATAAAATGTAAATGTAACCGAATGGAAATTATAAATATATTATTTATTACTTGTCCCATAATTTTAGGTTTTTTTTTTTTAAATTGCCCAATTTATAATTCATAAAAGGTATATTTATTTTAATCATTGATAAAAAATCACCTACCCTAATTTGGCTATTGGATAAGCAATCACGGGTATATCGCCATCAGATTAGAGTCTACTGCCTTCTTTAGGTCAGCCCCCTCCTTCTCTAGCCGACTTCTGTTAATTTTTCCAAACAAGGGAGCCATTTTTGATGATATTGGATTTTGTGCTACTTGCCCAGAATAGGTCGACTTGGGTTTGAAGATACTTTATTGTGTGAATACCGCACAACATACAGCCAAGTCCCAGCTAATCACAACCGCCTGGAGCCAGTGAGATTCCGGCATGTTGTGAGGCTGAAAATGGTGTGGGGAGAAGGAAATGGGAAAGATAAAGGTGGGAAACTTCTGGATATTCTAGAACGGTTGATCGATAAAGGATTTATCGTTAATGACGATAACTTGTCATTATTTCCGAGCACGACTGCAAATTAATAAAATACATCAAGAACAAATAGGACGGGTTGTTTCGGAGAATTTGAACAATTCATCAAATTTCAACGTTCATTTTCGGGTTCTGTGAAAGTTCTATTCAATTTCTGTTATTATATCATTATAGGCAAGTTGCTTGATAGAACTGAAACAATAACAGAACTTGAAATAATCTTTCACAGAACTTGAAAATTAACTATGAAATTTGCAGAATTGTTCAAATTCTCCGAAACAACCCGTCCTTTGTTCTTAGTGCCCAAGCATTTTCTTAAGCCCAGCATTTTCAGTGAAGCACTACACGGACATTCATGGTATACCGGTAAAACCAAGTATGACATGCCCTTGTGAAAGAAAGAATGCACACGCCAGGATTTGAACCCGCGACCTATATATATATATATATATATATATATATATTGTGACTGTAATGTCATCAACCATTGCACTGCTCCTAATCATTCGTCTTCCTCCTTAGCAAAGAGACATCTAATGGCTCTTTATGTGGTTGTTATTTTTGTCGCAACTTTATTTGTGACTTACAGCTAGTCATTACCCCGTCACGCGCTGCTGTGGCTCAGTATATCTGTTCAGATAGAGAATAGTACGTTTTACATCCACGTCCAACAGATGGCACTGTTTAAAAAACATGTTTTTTCCTGTCACAGATGACATCTACCTATATAATATAGGTATATAAAAACACATACGTATTCGAATGCAAAGTTGGGTCTACATTTCAAAGCAATCGGTGAAGAAATTTTGGAGATTTATGATTTTGAATAAACGAACATTAACATTTTTATTCGTATAGATAGATAATCGATAATGATTTCATTTATTTTCTTTCAACGTGGCTAGTCGATTCGCAATTTACAGAAACTTACGATTGTTTCTTGTTCAATAAAGTTTTCTTTTTAATGTTCAATCAGTCATAGCAGCAGTAATCAACTGTTTTCAACTATAAGGCGAGTTTTAGCTCATCAATTTACGTCTAATAGTCACATTTCACATCCGAGAGTACCTGGAGGACCTGCTGGTGGATGTGCGTTGCTCATCATATGCAGAAGTCAAAAGAGCCGCACAAGACAGGGAAGAATGGAAGAGGAGATTAGATGAAATTGCTGCAAACCAATCCCAGGATTGAAACCAGAGAGAGAGAGTCACATTTAACATGTTCAAGTCATGCTCAGGCACGTAAAAACGTCAACTATCTCGTACCATTAATCGGAAAACTAACAACTATGCTGTAGGTCACACTGAATGGTTCGCTATGTGATTTATCATGGGTGCCTGGGTTAATGGGATGTGGTTTGTCCAGGTCTTGGAGGCAGATGCATCTGCCCACCAGATGCGTGCCTGATGGAAAGAGGACGATTGATGAAGGCTCTTCCACCTCTTCAGCCGGACACTTTAGACTCTTGCACCGTAGTGGGAGGGCTGGATTCATACCCCTCCCCAAATATGCACACCATCCCCAAATAATGAAGTAAAATCTTTTCTTCGGAGCCTCCTGAGTGGATTTAATGTAAACAAATTAATCCGTAAAAACAAAGTTTTGTTACATCTATTTTAAAATGTCTTTTAAACATTAAAAAATGGTTTGATTTAGGATTGTACCTTCCTTCCCAGGGGCTAACTGTGCTAACAACCTTGCCGAATATCAGTCGGGTAGGACTGACATTTATTCAGAATATTAACTGCTCTAATGGCATCCGATTTTAGAGAAATGCGTATACATCCGCTTATGTACACGTGATAGCTACCAAGAGTTGGCAAGAATAAGATAAAATGCATTGTCATCGACAACGAGTCTATCCGCTAAGCTTCAGCTCGATCGGATATCGGAAAGTGGGTTAATTTCCACTTCCAAGATTTGCATTCATTCATTACCGAAAACAAAAGTGAAATTAAACTGGATGTTTTTGAAAAGAAAATACTAACCATTAATAAAAGAGCCAAATAAAAAAGAAAACACATTTTCATGCAATGATTCGAATGAATTTATGTTTGGCGGAGCTTAAAGATGGCATAATTTAACTAATTTAGATTTCGCGATGGATAGTGGAGTTGAATAACCAGAACGTGGCATTCATTCCGGGCTGTCAAATCTACTAAACACGTTGAAGATGGTGAACAAATCTATCTTTTTGTTTTCGGAAGCTTCGTGCAAATAAAGGCAAGTTCCATTGGGCATAAAATAAGGCACGCCTAATTAAGGCGATGCCATACGTAGTAATGCAAAATCATGTGTTTTTGGTTTGAAAATTTGGTCGCCTAGAAATGTTTCAGATGCTTTAATTAAATACTGCGAGTAGAATACATCTTGGCTTTTGAAATAATCGAGTATTTTTTAGATAAGTCTTTTTATAGCCCAGAAAAAAAAGGTCTATGAAAACTGCTTTAAAGTTCAAAATCTCCTACTCACGAACCCATTTTCGGTTATGATTTTATTGTATAATGTAGCAAATTAAGTTATTTATAAAATGATCGAAAAATAATTAAATATTTATGCCTAAACATAAAATAAAAGGCACTTTTTGGCTATGTTTTTTTCTTGCATAAATCAAAACAGGCGGATGGTGTTAAGCGGGAATTTAAACCTTATCGCCATCTACGTAAGGGTTGTTATTGATAGCGGCTCAATTTAAAATATTACACGACGTAGTGCATCGCCTTAAAGAAAAAATATTCCCAACAAGTAATAAACGAACAAACAATAGGCTTTTTCACCAAATGCACAATTAAACAAAAAAATAATATGAATACTGCACAAGAGTCCCAACTGCTCCCAACTGTTCGGAGCCAGTGGGACGGAAGAATGGGAATTACCGACCTGGATATTCACATTGGATACAGAGAATATCTACCACTCTGGAACAATCTATATTATTTACTATCGTATACATGGTGTCCGGAAACTTGTGTTACTAGTTTCCAAACACCGTACAAAAACTGGCGAATCATCAAATAGAGAAACCAAAAAAAAATTTAACTTGTTTTTTAATTTTCTCTACAACTAAAGGGTTAAGAATACATGTTGAGTCAGGCCTACGCGTCGACGCATTTTAAAAGACATTAACCGAAATTAACCCCCAAGCGACCAATTTTTACCATAAATTCCAGCTTTGGACTCCATGAGCTCGAAAACGAAAGCTGTAATCAAAAAAGTTATACCACAGAATCGACTCCAAATGTGAAATAGATTCACCAGTTTCCCGCTTTATTACGAGTTTCCGGACACCAAGTATGTAAAGAAGAGTGTCTGTGGTTAGTTTTTTTACATTGAGATCGATGAAATTTTGCACACTTGGCCTGCAAAATATGAGTAAGGTGACTAGGATTTTTTAACCTCCCCCATCCTATTTTCCCACCCCTTACTGCAGAATAAAGCCCAGGAAACGCAGGGTGCTTTAGCTAGTACCTACTATATATTATTTTACATTAATTAAATGTGATTTATATTATAATTAAATTAAAATTATTTGCGTACCATGGGATTTGAATCCGCAACCTCCGGCTGCAACAATTAGAGTAACGCTGCAAAATATTGTACATACGTTTATTTCAGATGAATTATTCAAAATAGTTAGACCTTGAGCTGGATTG
The DNA here is from genome assembly GCF_061612785.1 of Hesperophylax consimilis. Lineage (NCBI taxonomy): Eukaryota > Metazoa > Arthropoda > Insecta > Trichoptera > Limnephilidae > Hesperophylax > Hesperophylax consimilis. The sequence goes on along the minus strand of NC_142839.1, from coordinate 4,941,658 downwards.
AAGAATGTAAAACAATAACAATTTTCGGCTTGACTGTTAACAATTATTTGATTTAAATACAAAAGGAACTATAATCTGAGACCATCTTCAAGGAGCTTGGAACCTTGGAGGAACTGAACAATGCAACTAACATTTTGGAGTACGATGAACGTACCAACAAACTAACTACCGACTCACTCTCTTCGGCCAATGCACCATTGAAACGAATAAAACTGATTGTTTTGAAACAAGGTATTGTCTACATTTTCACAAAAGAAGTCACAATCGTTTGTTTAAAATGCCCATTACAAGAAGTTATGCAAGTTTTTGTAAAATACCACATTTAGGATATGCTGTACACCCTGAAAAACTTTAAATTTTTTAAAATCACAATAAACCTTTATCGTGTTCTATAATTTGATAGTGATAAGGGAACGAATGTGCTATAAAAAGTGGAAAACTTGCGCTCATAACCTTGAAATGTTTTAAAAAATGTTCATTCATTTTAACAATCGCCAGTTTTTCAGTGGTTTCTTATGATAATTATAGGTTATAAATTAACTTTGTATATCGTCAACTCTTCTGTATTAAGATAACAACCGCTTAACAATGACTGATATTATCAAAAATATTATGTTTAAATTGTATATCTGTCCGTGTTACTCTGGTTCTATGATCTCGGCATAAATAAACCATTCTTGATCTCGGATTTGCTTTAAATGTTAGTGTAATTTTCAAATTTGGAACTGATTGTATGAAGAATTAAGACAAGCGATAAAGTATCTATGTAAGAATATAATATAATATTTGTAGCAGAAAATTTACCGTCATTTTCAAAATTCGAAGTGATTTGTCAAGAATTCTAAAGTGTTATTTTTATGTGAATACCCCGGAGTTCTAACTGCTCGAATTGTCCCAATTCTGAATGGTGGTCTTCTTACATCAGGGCGATGTTGAGAGTGTCTTCCACTCTCGAACTATATATATTCAAATAAATATATATAAACAAATTCATCAAATTCAATTTACTTGGGCACGCCAGTATTTGAACCCGCATTTCGAATTGCTAGTTGAGAGCCTTACCTCTCGACCACGAAGGTTTTTCTGTTGCGAAAAAGTGATTTTTCAAAGGTCTGCGCTAGTTCGAATAGTAATTCTAATAAAATTACATTTATATAGCGCAATTTTTACAGTATATATCTCAGTATCATCTTTGATCCCAGACTACCGTTCTCGGACCATATATCACGGCCCACTCAAGCCAGCTACAAACTCCTGGGTTTTATCATCACACCATCTAAACAGTTTAATGACCCAGATGCAATGATAGCCATGTTCGATGGCGTTATAAAAAGTATGCAGAAGTATGCAGGAGTATGCTAGTGGTGTGTGGAAATCCAGGAAAAAATATCCTCAGGTGCATGGAACTTATTCATGCACCATAAATAGACTTACTTGAGGCAACTAAAGAATAGATTTAGCCTAGAAATCAAATGTTCTGCAAATATTGCAAAACTTAGTTTTAATGTAATTCATATCTTTATTAATAGCCCATTCCTCTTGGAATGCTATGGCTTATACGTGCCAGAAAACTTCAGCTGTAGTCGTTGCCACGACTTGTTCAAGATACCACACAACAGGAACAGATGTTCTAGCACAACATGACAGGAGGAATGGTGCTGTTGAATAAAATTTCGGAAACAGTGAATGTATTTATTTCCTCTTTAAATAGAATTTTTCCTTTTTTGTATAAATATCTTCCCAGACGTTGAACGAGAAGTGAAGAGTATCGGAATGAGAAGATTGTACTGTAATTGGATGAATAATAAAAATAATAATGAAAAACAAAATTCAAAATGTCTCCTAAGCGATTCGGGGACACATCACAAATAAACAACTCACCACATCACCTTGACAAGGCAACTCCAGGAATTTCTTCCAATCTCTTCTGACCTGTGTGCATAAATAAACCACTCACCTGTGTGGCTCTGTGATACTTCGGCTGACTTCGGCCATTAACTTCGGCCTCCGTCCATCGTTCAGAAAAGATTATTTTTTTCAAATATGATGAAATCGTCATGTTCATTTGGACTTTCTTTTTCGTTTTTTTTTTAAATTATGATAGCTACCAAGGTTTGTAGAAAACATATATTTTCTACGATCCTTTGGTTCCTGTCTGAAGAATGTTTGAAAAAAGAATTATCAATGAGTTTATTTGGACAGATCGTACAATTCATTATTCGAATTTTTTTAAATGTTACACACAATATTAAATGGTTAGTAATTAAATTGGGAGGTATTTAAGTACCTACTTACAAATCTTGTGGTTTCAGTGGAGATTTTTGAGTACATTCTGTGGTCTAGAAGTGGGAACTTTAGATCACATATTTTTTGGTTGTCCCTCTCTAAACAAATATCCTCTCTTCTATCAAGCCTTATCTAAAATTGCCTCCCCTCCATTCAACATCTCATCTCTTCTAAGTCTGAACTCGACTCCAATTTTCATTATAATTTTGAAATTTGCCAATTTAAATAAAATTAATATTTAAATTCACCTTTCATTTCTCAATAATTTTAAATGATGGCCAAGAACACCCTTGAAGGGTGAAAGCCAGAAATAATAAGAAAAAAAAAAAGTAAAAGAAAATTTGAAACATACTTTTTTTGTACACGAGGTCTTAATGTTCACAGAACTACTAATATTTTATAATTGTATTTGATACGATAATATTTATATATTTACCAGCCGTTTTTTATGTTTTGTGGACTAAATTAGATATAAAAATATGACCTTTCTTTAGAAACGTATGAAACATATATTCGTAAGTACCAACGAGAAAAAATGCTTTTCCAATTTGTGCAAATGCAGTCATTTGATGTTTTCTATTCCCTAGTGTCGAAAATAATCGTAGATGCAAAACTTTTTAACAGAAACGATTTGAAATTTACCTAATAAAAAGATGTATGAAGAATAATTGCATGCATCATTATTCACAAGAAAGTTCAATAAGCTTTGCATTATCTATTGATAATATTATATTACTACCGCAGACCATTGATGTGTTTAATTTAGTCTATGCCGCAGACCCGTGGAAAATCAAGGATAGTCTGAATTCTCGATAAATCAGTACCAATTTTACCAAATACATATTGCATTACTAAATAATTCTCCAAACAAACACTTTCAATCTTAAAAATGACATTAAAATTAAAAGAAAAAATTCTAGAACTCATTGAACCGGAGTTCCAGACTGACGGAGTCGTTGCCGAAATTAGTATTTTTATATTACAGCTTTTCTATAAAAGTAAGGTTCAAGTGTAAGTAACAAATAAGGTTTTTGATTTTTAGAAATTTAATTGGAAATTATTGTCAAAATGAAATCTCAATTTGTGTATTCTTTACAGACATTTTGATCAAATAATTACATTACAGAAACATGAAGTAGGTACCTAATCATGAGATTATGGCATAAAATAGGTCAGCCGAAAATGGTTTTTTTTTTCCCGGGTAACGGGGACAGTTGTAAAACGGCGTTATTTATACATATTTAGATACTATTTACAAAGAAAAACTTCTATTAATGAGCTCTTTCAATAATTGATTTTTTTTACAATTATTGCATAAATCTTCGATTAAATCATTGAAATTGTAATCCATATAAGTATATGCCGGTATGTTAGACCCAGAGAGAGATCGTATCGTTCTGTATCTTCTGTCTTTTATGTTTTCATACAAGACATGTGAGATTTTAATTCAAAGAACGTACTACCTCTCTCTGGAACTACTATAGCGCGGATACTGTATAGTGTATATATTGTTTACTTAGAAACTAGGTAAGTTTCCCCAATAATGGTGTCAGTCCGTATGAATCGAGGTGTCAGCAATCTGGGCGGCTTACGTAGATTAGAACAGCATTCTGTACCGGATTTGTGGTCTAGTAATTTCCTTGTGCCGCGAAGAACAAGTAAACTTCTGCTCACTATAAACTATAATTCCTTCTACCGACTGCTGCGTCACTGCTATTCGCCATGCTATTTGCTATTGAATATTCTCACTCTAGATTTTCCGCAGAACGAGAAAGTACCTGACCCATTTGCGAGCCAAATAGGGCGATTAAACGTTCGTACAAATCAAATAATATGACGACACATACGTTGGCCAATAATCACATGACATTGATTTTTAATAACTGAATATCAGTTATATAATGGTAACACTGGATGTTAAATTAAACTTTATCCAACACACTGATGACATCATTAACAAAGCCAATAAAATGCTGGGATTTATAATTCGCACAGCAGAACCCTTCCACAACATAAACACTCTATATTCCCTTTACACCTCATATATTCGCCCGCACCTGGAACACTGTAAACCGATCTGGACTCCTTTATACCAAGCCCATATCGAAAGAATTCAAAAAAATTTTAAACACATAAATTATAAACTAAACTTACACTTCTCAAATTATACCGAATCCATTAAATTTCATAATTTTAACTCCCTCCAAACACGACGTCTAATTTTTGATCAAATCCTATTATTTAAAATTCTAAATAATGGTCTGGACTCACCAGAACTTACCAATTTAATAAATTTTCATATTCCGTCTAGATCAACCCGACAATCTGATTTATTTTATCTACCCTCGTGTAGAACAAACATTCGAAAAAATTCCCCAATTCCTCGCATATGTGCACAATATAATAAAAATTTTACAGCATTGACATTTTTGGTAATAACCTAAAGAAATATCGATATGAAGTAATGCGTACGATCGATTATTAATATGAGAGTATGGAATGTATCGGCAGCATCTCCTATCCTCTTCCTATTTTCCTCTTCCTATCCTCTTCCTATTTTCCTCTTCCTCTCCCCTTCCTTTAACACCAAATTAATTTTAAGAAACTAAAACTTCATCAAAAAAAAAAAACGCTCATCACTCCTGGACAGCCTGAACCCCAGATTCCTACCCACCCCTCATACCTTTCCTTTCCAGACCTTTCCTTTCACCTCCTACCCTTACAAAAAAAAAAAAAAAACTTTAAATTCATGAACATACAACATAACAATTTTAACATCATTACAGCGGCGAGTAGCAGGCGTCCCCGGTGCGGGCCAAAACTGTTGGTAAATTTTGCCAACATTCGCGGCCTGCACACAAATTTAAATTCCGTCCATCACCATCTTTTGTCCCAACGTCCCAACCTTCTTTTCCTATCCGAAACTCAGATAGCCGAGCCGCCAGACTCCTCCTATCTGGACTGCCCGGGCTTTACCCTCGCAAGCAAATTTCGACTCAAAGGAGGAGTCTGCCTCTATAGTCGAGCTGACGTCAACTGTGTACGACTATTGAGTCTGGAAAACTCCAGATTCGACGTAATGTGGGTGCGCGTCAATCTTGCCAGTACGGCAAGATTCTACGCATGTCTATACCGCTCACCGAACCATAGCGAATTAGACACTTCCGAGCTCTTCAAACATTTGAGCGATACTATTGATGATCTTTGCCCCGCTACCCTTCGGCCGAGTTTGTTGTTCTGGGGGACTTCAATGTTCATAACGAACCATGGTTGAAGTTCTCAGGCCCAACGGACTCGGCTGGCCGACAGGCGGAATCCTTTGCCATTTGCTACGGATTAGAGCAATTAGTTCAGGAGCCTACAAGGGTTCCTGATGTCCAGACTCACCGCTCCAATCTGTTAGACCTATTCTTAACTACTGTGCCACACGGTTATAAGATTGACGTCACAGCGCCTCTGGGATCATCTGACCACTGCCTAGTGACGAAATCAATCCCTGTTAGCCTCAGACCAACCAATGAGAGACTGAGGAGAAAAGTGTGGCACTATAGGTCAGCAGATTGGTTCGGTATGCGGGCCCATTTCAACGCTTTTCCGTGGTCAGCTGTTTGTTTTCGGACTTCGGACCCTTCAAGATGTGCCCAGGAGATTGGTGAAGTCATCAAATCGGCGATGGATGGCTTCATACAATCGACTACTAAAGAAACTGGTGTGGGCTCAAAGCCGTGGTTCAGTCGACAATGCTCCGAAGCAGTTCGACGAAAAAACGCGGCTTACCGAGCCTACAACACATCTCGAACGCCCGAAAGCATATCAGCATACAACAAATCGGCAAAGGAATGCAAGAGAATCATTAATAGGTCAAAATTCGAACACGACCTGCAGATCAGCAAAAAGCTGTCTGCCTGCCCGCATGGCAGCAGAGCATTCTGGTCGCTTGCGGGCTCAATAGGTCGAAATTTTTGCAAACCCAGTTTGCCACCTCTTACCAGACCTGACGGCTCACTAGCAAACACCGCCACCGAAAAGGCTAACTTATCAGGGAAAATGTTTGCGGAAAACTCGACCCTCGACGACGGGGGTGCTGTTCCGCCGTCGGTTCCTCACTGCGGCTTCTATATGAAAAAGCTGAGGATCCGGCATCGGGATGTACTCCACGTCATACGGGGGCTCGATGTTAACAAAGCTAGTGGACCTGATGGAATACCTGCCCTGGTATTGCAGAGGTGTGCTGCGGAAATAGTTCCGGTTTTGACAAAGCTCTTCAAAATGTCCCTGAAGTGTGGTACTGTGCCCTCTGGTTGGAAAAAAGCGGTAATTCACCCTATTCCCAAGAAAGGTGACCGCTCCAACCCGGCCAACTACCGCCCCATAGCGATCACATCAGTTCTGTCCAAAGTGATGGAACGTGTGATCAACGACAAACTGCTCACATACCTCGAGAAGAACAAAATTATCAACGACCGTCAATACAGATTCCGGCGGAACCGCTCGTGCGGTGATCTTCTCGCGTATGTGACGCATGTTTGGGGGCGGTGCCTGGAACGTCACGGTGAGACCCAAACGGTCGCACTAGACATATCCAAGGCCTTTGACCGGGTCTGGCACCGAGGACTTGTCAACAAATTGCATTCTTACGGACTTCCCGCATCCCTGTGTACGTGGATTGCTGACTTTTTAAGGGATAGGTCGATTCAGGCGGTTGCTGACGGTTTCACCTCTTCCTCGCACTCCATAAATGCTGGCGTCCCACAGGGATCGGTTCTGTCTCCGACTTTGTTTTTGTTGCACATCAATGACCTTTTGACATGTTCACCGAATCACTGTTACGCGGATGACAGTACAGTTCATGATAGCTTTTTGTTTGACAAGCCCCCAAAGGGCACACAAACTCCAACGGCTCGGAGGGCTTTGAAGCAGAGAATGGACGGTTATCTCGAGAGTATTTCCTCCTGGGGTAAAAATAATCTCGTCGAATTTAAATATGATTTAAGATTTTCGTCGAATTTAATGTTTCAAAGACCCAATCCTGTCTGATTACGTCTAAAAGGGATCCAAATGATAATCTAGTCTCCTTCAACGGAAGCAATCTTCCGAACAGGCCTTCCATTGATATGCTTGGTGTAACTATAAGTGACCAGCTCAGGTACGGGGGCTCCATCGAAGCCAGAGTAAAGTTGGCCTCTCAGAAGCTGGGCGTACTGTACAGGGCCCGCAGATACTTTAATAGTACACAACTGCTCACCCTGTACAAATCGCAAGTGCGCCCTACGGTCGAATTTGGCAGCCATCTCTGGTCTGAAGCCCCTAAATACCTGAAAAAAACCCTTGACTCTGTGCAGAAACGGGCGGTCCGTTTGATAGATTCCCCAATCTTAACAAACGGACTGCAATCTTTAGAGCACAGGCGTCAGGTAGGTATGCTGTCCTTGTTCTATCGGTATTACAATGGAAGATGCTCTGAGGAACTAGCGTCATTGATCCCTTCGGCACCGGTGCGTAGTCGGGATACACGCCAAACGCGCGCCCAACATTTGTACACAGTTGACACTTGTCACATGAGAACGGGTCGCTTCTACGAATTCGTTCTTAAGTTCAACAGCTCGGCTGTCAACATGGGACTCTTCAAGACCCATGTTCACTCCTTCCTCTCCACAAAAAGACCCTCCACACAGCATCCCCAAAGATGACATAGGCCCTGAGGGAAATTATTTTCTTCAGGGCCTCCTGTGTGGAGTAAATATAAAAAAAAAAAAAAAAAAAATTCTAATGCACTTTAACATAAGAAACTTCTGTGGCTTGACTACAATTAACTTTTATATTTATATCTATCACTGCATATTATATAAAAGCTGTTTGTTTCTTACAAAATAAATAAATAATCATAATAATATAATCATTCATTTATAAATTAATGTAGGTAGGTAAAATAAGGAAAAAATGTGATTACTGGAGCAAAGAAATATTTAATTTCATTCCTCTTTTTACAAATTTACCACCCTCACAGATTAGTCTATAAATCTATGCTATATTTTTTTATTGTTTTCTATCAGTGCAATGCAATACCAGGGCAATATTTTGTTAAAAACGTAGGTAATCCAAAAATAGCCGAAGTTTTATTTTGTTTACTTATTTCAGAAATTGAAGAGCAAAATATAGCGTGTTAGATAAGTAGGTATCTGTTTAATAAAATTTAGCAAAATATAATTACACGTGCGTGAGTAGAAAATCCGACGGTTAAAAGCATGTTGTAATCAGGTATATTTATTACGTAATTAATTAATCTATATCTAATCTATTATGTACCGTTCAAATTGTATCTTATGAGTGTATAAATGTTGTCTCTATGTCCCTGCTGACAAACTACACAAGTAGTTTAGCGGGTTTAAATGTGAATAAATAAAAAAAAATAAAAATAAAAATAAAAAAAAGCTGATAATGTGATGGAGCCCTTTATTTCAAAGACAGGTACTAATCAGGTGCCAATAATTTATTATGTAGGTACCTACTTAAAAAATAATTTTGAAAAGTTTAGGCAAAACTGATTTTCCTTCTTAGATTATGAGCATAGGATTTAATAATACAAAAATGATAACAGAAATTATATTTTAGAAGGTAAAAAACTAGATTTTTTTAAGTTCTTTAGAAAAAATGTTCAAACAAATAAACGTAGGTACAAACTAAGTACTTCTAATTATTTTCTTCCTGTTTTTGTTCCAGTAATGTGCCCCTGCGAGTGAACGCGCGCCTGCACTGTGCGCGCGAGCCATGCTCCCCGGCGAGCAATCTGAACAATTCGAGCACGCCGAGCACGCCTGAGCACGATGCGGAGTGTTGGGCTGCACGTCGCGTGCTGTGCGCTGCTTCTGCTGCTGCTGGCGTGCGCGCGCGCGCAGCGGGCCCCGTGCCCCCCGCCCGACTCCATCCTGCCCTGCGTTTGCGCGACTCGCAACGAGGAGCTACAAGTATGGTAAGCACTAAACAATAATTTGAAAGTCAATCTCCATGAGTTTTCTATATTTATAGCGTAATGTTAAATAAAATAAAAAATCAATAAATGCCTTTCTTTTATTTACTTTTATGTTTAAAATAAGAAAAAAGTATTAAAGAAGAGTGATGGGAATGATGAAAGCATGATGAAAGTATGTGCCAGTACCGTTCCTTTGCAGACAATCTCGAAGAAAAATTCTCCCGACCACGACCTACGATGACCCTCAATTCGTTTCAACTGTAGACTCGATCCCTTAAGTCTCATCCCTTTTGACAGAAAATCCAACCCTTTTCACAACCCCTCAGGAAATCACAAAAATTATAAAATCACTCAAAATCAAAAATCACCCGGCCCCGACTTAATCTCAAACAAAATACTAAAATGCCTCCCCTCCAAAGCCATCTGCACCTTCACAGCCATCAGCAACGCGTCTTTTAGACTTCGCTTATTCCCAAAAGACTATAAAATCACTGACGTCATTCTCATCCCCAAACCCGGCAAAGATCCCCTTCAGGCCCAAAACCACAGAACAATCAGCCTCCTTCCCTGTGCAGGAAAAATACTAAAAAAAACTCATCTTCACCAGATTCAAATCAATAGTAGACGAACTCAAACTCATCCCTGATTTTCAACACGGCTTTCGATCGGGCCATTCCACTCTCCACCAACTTCTGCGGGTGGTCGAACAAATTACTAACGGTTTTAATGATCGCCAACACACAGTAATCCTCTCCCTAGACGTCTGCAAATTATTCGACAAAGTCTGGCACAGAGGTCTCATTTATAAAATGTACCTCCTCAGTATCCCCCTCCCAATGCTTCAACTCATAGCCAATTTCATTAAAAACCGTAAATTTAAAATCAAACTAGATGGAATTTTTTCCACCGTGAGATTGCTAAGAGCTGGTTTCCCTCAAGGCTCTATTCTCTCGCCAGCTCTCTTCAACATCTACTTAAGCGATATCCCCAGCCCCAGTATCTACGACTAAAAAAAAACCAAAATAGGCAAATTTGCAGACGATACTGAAGTCATCGACTTCAGTAAGCGAAATAACCGCAGCACGATGCGTCCAAGCCCATGCCTCAGAACTAGAATCATTTTTCAAAAAATGGCGAATCAGTATAAATCCCTCCAAAAGTGCCGCTTGCGTTTTCTCCCGTAAACGCCCCATAAGACAACCCAACATCCACTTATTCGGAGAAAACGTCCCCTGGCAAAAAAAACATTAAATACCTCGGAATCACCCTTGACAGTAAATTAACCTGGGCAAAGCACATCACCGAAACATTAAACTCAGCCAACAAAACCTTTGCATCCCTTTACCCAATGATAAAAAAACAAGAAATAAACTTTTAATATACAAATCCACGATAAGACCAAAATTAACATACGCAAGACCAATCTGGGCCCACGCTTCAAAATCACAATTAAATAGATTACAATTATTCCAAAATAAAGTCATTCGCACAGCCCTGGGAGCCTCCACGTGAATGAGGGTCTCCCAAATCCACCGTGACTCCGAAGTCCCCCTCATTATTGACCACATCATAAGTCTCGCGGAATCTTTTTATTCGGGCATTCCAACCCATACAAACCCTTCCATTAATTGTTTCGCCCAGTATGACGCAAATGCCAAAACCCAGTATAAAAAACCAAAACAAATCCTACATAAATTACCACCCAAATTGCACCCATCTTTTATTGCAAAAATTTTTCCACAAAAAACTAAAAATTATCTTCCTACAACCAATTTAAACTCATGATGTAAGAGAAAGGGGCCTTTTTGGCCCGAAGCTCTGTATGCCATTATTTCAAAAAGTACCGTTCCGACATTTGTGGCGGCCGGAGGGTGAATTATCTGAAAACTCACAGAATAAAAGTATTTTACCTACTATAATTAATTGTTTATTCAATCTTAATATGAGTAGGTACAGAGTGACACGTTAACTTTGTCGCAAGTGTACATAAATATTGTGGATTAATTTTTTTTTACATTCATTTGCATTTTACTACAATAAGGAAGTTGAGTGAAAAATATTTTGACTTATAAAAAATATGTTCATGTAGATCAAAAAATATCGATTCTAAATATATAAATATATTTCTATATTATTATTCTTAGAATTAGTTAAACGTTCTTGAAAAAGCATTCAATAGCAATAGACTGTATACGCTCCACGATTGGTCGAAAGAATTCTGACGTCACATGTGTCGTGACTTGTACGTACAACGGATCACCTATGGTGCATCTCTTTCTATTACATGAGAGATGGTCGGTTTAGATGAGAGAGGTGTATAGGCCAAACGTTTATTTGGGTTTGTCAAATATATGTACGTATTTGTTGTTATTATTATATGAAATGGATTTCTAAAGATACATATTCGTATAGTGCTTTATAATAATATGTTGTTTATTGAATAACTTAGAAGTTTTCATTATTATACATGTCACATAACATGTGATACACTTCAGGCCGCCGGCTGCCCAGAAAAGTCTCACAGTGAACTGGGCTGTAAACCGTTATTTTACTTTTGGTCTTTACTTTTCTGCGCGGTGGTCCTGAATTCGCGCGGGGCACCTCAACAAATAGCGACGGGAATACCGTACCAGGCGGGAAAAGCAAATATTCTAACTTAAAATATTAATTTAACTATGAAATCTTCAATTCTAATAGATGGTTAACATTGGTAAAAAAATTACTGGAATTCCTTGTTGAAGAATTAAAAATTTTTCCATACAAAATGCTTAAGCGACGTGGTTTTCACAGTTCGAATGACGTCACACCCACACCCCGCCTCTTACCGCTCGGATTCCGCTCATTTTGGCGGGCTTAATAAAATTTAAACTTTGAGAATTAATTTAATTATGAAAACAAACTTTAAAAAAAAAAAAAAAAATACCAGTATTTAAGTTTGAATGCGAACATTGATAAAAAAAAATTTTAAAAATGGACTCAACTTCCTTATTCCTTATTATTCATAAAAAGTGGCTCAATGTGTAATAATATTGTTCAATTTCGTTGCAGGTGTACACACAGCGATCTACCAAAAGTTGTAGAGGGATTAAAAACAATTGGCGAGTACATATCTCGACCCATCGATGAGCTCATAATAGAGCATAACCACCTTCCGGCACTCCCCGGGAGGGCATTCCGCACCTTGAGAGCTCTGCGCCTTATGCTGCGCCACAATAACCTGGAGAGAGTTGCTCCGGGATGGCTATCTGGCCTAGAAGACTCCCTCATGGAACTCTTCATCGTAGAAGATGACCTTCGCAGTTTGCCTGTGGACAGCGTAGCTCACATGAAGAAGCTACAAGCAATTACTATAGAAAGTGATCAACTCAAGAGGTTGCCCAGCTTTTCAAGACTAAGTAACTTGAAGTATTTGAAAGTGCAATCTTCCTCGCTGATTGAACTCAACGGGCGAAGTTTTAAGCACCTTCCATCCTTGGAGAAACTGGAGGTTACCGGCAGTCCCAGACTTCTCCGGCTTGAATCAAATCTTTTGCATGATCTGCCGAGACTCTCAATGGTCAACATTTCAGACTGCGGATTGACGTGGATTCATCTTAGAGCTATGTCTCTACTGCCGTCGCTAGTAGAAATATCTTTTGAAAACAATATGTTAACCGATGCTGGAATGGTGGGGCGAGTCTGTAGAGAGCTCCCGGCACTCGCCACTCTAAGACTTGACTCGAATCGCATCGATAGACTCAATGAAGCGTCCTTTGTTGATCTGCCGGCATTAAAAGAACTGACAATATCCAAAAATAAAATTGAAGAAATTTTTCATGGAGCCTTTCACAAAGTACCGGCATTGAAGACGTTAGATTTAAATTATAATTTTGTACAAAGGGTTCACCCAGAATCATTTTTGCAGTCATCAGGAAGTGGAGTAGAAGAATTGTGGTTGGTTGGTAATGAAATTAACCATGTTACGGAATTAAGAGCCATACTCGATGCATTACCGAGGTTGAAATTCTTGGATATGAGCAATAATTTATTAGAAGATATTCCATATGGAGCCCTTCGAGGACATCCCACATTAGAAAGGCTACACTTGGATAGTAATAAGATAAGAACCATTGAAAGAGAAGCATTCATGGCAATGCCGGCCCTCAGAGAGCTCAGATTGAAAAATAACTCCCTCTCAAATCACATAGATGGACCATTTTGGAATTTACCCGAATTGAAGGGTTTAGATTTGTCTATGAACTTCTTCAGAAGGCTGGAACCTCGCCTTATTACTAATCTACCATCACTCCGAAGGGTGGACATAAGTAGTAACAATATTGCCATAATTGATCCAATGACTTTCCTTGAGACTCCACTACTTGAACACGTCAATATGTCAGTGAATGCTCTAGCTTCCATCCACCCTGCTACATTTAGGCATCTGATGGGCTTGTATGAGTTGGACGTTAGTAGAAATCGATTGTTGGAATTTGTTCCTGGCCTACCCAGAGGAATTGAATATTTGCACATGTCACGCAATCAAATGACTGCTTTACCAATTCCACCCTCACCAGACCTAGATCTTCCATCATTGAGAATGCTGGACCTTAGTGCCAATACACTGCGCAGTATTCCGTCTGGAGTTATGACTTCATTGCCCCAGCTAAGGAGACTAGATATTTCTTTAAATGGGCTTCAGCAAATAGAGGAAGGATCACTAAATGGGTTAGCTCGGCTTGAAATGCTAGACCTTCATAATAACATGATTGCTTCTATAAGCCCCAACGTATTCAAAGACATGATTGGTCTCACTCATTTAGATCTGCACGGAAACACATTAGAGAGTCTAAAGCAAGACATATTACGTGATGCGCCTCACTTGAGATCGCTAGATCTTAGTAGAAATAGATTGCAAGAGGTTGTAGTTAACGCTCTAGAAAAAGCAAGGAATTTGGAAATGGTGAATCTATCTTCAAACTATTTGACGTCACTCCCGGAAACATTTTCAGGGTTAACAAAATTAGAAATATTGGACTTGAGTAACAATCAAATGAAAATTATTTCTCCCTCAATATTGGGAACCCTGTCTGCTCTGAAAGAACTAAGAATGTCCAATAATAAATTACTGGAGCTTAAAGAAGGAGCCTTCCAAGATTTACGGAGCCTCGAGTTATTGGACTTGAGGAGTAATGAATTGGAAATGGTTCATGCCGGTGGAATTCGAACATTGCCAGAAATAACAACTATACTAATGAGTGAAAATCGAATTATTGAAATTCCCGATGCTGCGTTTGCCGAGTTGCCTTTACTGAAAAACTTGGAACTTCAAAATAACAACTTACACCGCATTTCAAATAACGCCTTTTACAAGGTGCCAACTCTACAGTTCATGAACTTAAGTAATAATGAAATAGGAGGTCTAGACTCGGCAGGACTGAGGAATGTGAAGTCACTTGAAGTATTAGACTTGACTAATAACAAGATAACAAGAGTAGGCACTATGGCTTTTGAAAATATGGAATGGATGGTGGAACTCAAGATGGACAATAATAAGATATGTGCTGTTCAAGGGGTTCCTTTCAACAACATGCCGAGATTGAAGGTGCTCAGTCTGAGGAATAATAAGATGACATCGCTCCCTGAGGAAGCAGTGAAAACTCTCCGCAGTAACATTGCTGTTTTAGATATAGACGGTTTGTATTTTTATGTTAAACTAGCTCAACCCCACCACACGTTGCTGTAGCTCAGTCTGTCTGTGCAGAGAGAGAAACAATAGTTCATGTTGGTTTTACGTCCAACAGATGGCGCTGTTTTTCATAAAAAGCATGTTTGTCCAACAGATGGTGCTGTTTTATAAAAAAATATTTTTTACCTGTGACAGGTGATATCTATATAATATAGGTATATAAAAACACATACGTATTCGAATGCAATATTGTGTCAAAATTTCAAAGCAAACCGTGAAGAACTTCCGGAGATTAAGATTTTGAAATTACGAACATTTATGTAGACTAGCTGTACCCCGCCACGCATTGATGTGGCTTAGTCTGTCTTTGCAGATATAGAAACAATAGTGCGTGCTGCTTTTACGTCTTACATATGGCGGTGTTTTACTTTTTTTTTTTTTTTATATTAACTCCACACAGGAGGCCCTGAAGAAAATAATTTCCCTCAGGGCCTATGTCATCTTTGGGGATGCTGTGTGGAGGGTCTTTTTGTGGAGAGGAAGGAGTGAACATGGGTCTTGAAGAGTCCCATGTTGTAGGAGGGAGGAAACACAGAGGCCGGCAGTTCGTTCCACAGCCGAGCTGTTGAACTTAAGAACGAATCGTAGAAGCGACCCGTTCTCATGTGACAAATGTCAACCGTGTACAAATGTTGGGTGCGCGTTTGGCGTGTATCCCGACTACGCACCGGTGCCGAAGGGATCAATGACGCTAGTTCCTCAGAGCATCTTCCATTGTAATACCGATAGAACAAGGACAGCATACCTACCTGACGCCTGTGCTCTAAAGATTGCAGTCCGTTTGTTAAGATTGGGGAATCTATCAAACGGACCGCCCTTTTTTGCACAGAGTCAAGGGTTTTTTTCAGGTATTTAGGGGCTCCGGACCAGAGATGGCTGCCAAATTCGCACTTGCGCACTTGCGATTTGTACAGGGTCAGCAGTTGTGTACTATTAAAGTATCTGCGGGCCCTGTACAGTACGCCCAGCTTCTGAGAGGCCAGCTTTACTCTGGCTTCGATGGAGCCCCCATACCTGAGCTGGTCACTTATAGTTACACCAAGCATATCAATGGAAGGCCTGTTCGGAAGATTGCTTCCGTTGAAGGAGACTAGGTTATCATTTAGATCCCTTTTAGACGTAATCAGACAGGATTATGGAAATTTATGGAAAAAGTTTCGTTTTCCATCCCAGAACTAAAATTAAAATCTCCCCTCATTTGGAACCCACATAACGAAATTTCTGACAAGTTTTTGTTCCAGTCCCCTGGAAATTCTAATATGTAAGTACCTATTTAAATTGGTATACATAGTAATAGGAATCTTCTTTTTCAGGTAATCCACTTGTTTGCGGTTGCAGTTTAGTCTGGTTCAGAGCTTGGCTCCAAGAAGCTTCCCTCATGGGGCCACGCTGTGCTGATGGGGTCCTGCTTAAAGAGAGGAAGCTCTACCGGCAGGACTGCGACACAGACAAGCTGAAGGAGGAACCCGTCCTGCCAGGGTGTGAGAGTGAGATCATTGATACATCGCAATATGGAACATCTGAAGTGTTCTCTCCGTGGATGGAAAAAATAAGAGAGCAATCTCAACCAGTTCCACAAATTGGAAACAATGTCCAGATGGCGCCGTCGCCTGAAGAGTCAGAATATTTCTATGACGAATATGTTGATTACCCATTCAATGACACAAATATGGAATTAGGTAACTCAACAAAATACCTGTTTTTCAACCGAACTCACGGATTTAATTCTACACCGGCATATCATTTTATACCTGGAGATACACCCACATTATACGCTGGACCCAATCCAAACAAAACACACGCCAATGCTCAGATCAACAACATTAATCCCGGAACAGGATTCACATTCTTCGGGATGCCGTTGCCTTCCTTGAACATTGGAAAACTTTGGGGCTCACAGCGCAAAACTGAAAGAAAGATGCAAGATGGGAGGCCGAGAGATTCAGGAAGATTACAGGCGTTCCCTCCATCACAACCAGACGTTCAATCGGGAGGCTTTGTGCCTCTTACACCCGGAGCATCAGGCGGCTTTCAACCAATATCAGATCCAAGTTCTAATATGACTTACTATCAATTTGAGAGGGAAAAGAGTAACATCAAAGTTAATCAGTCATCCTGGCCGTCAGATTTCCCATCCGTAATCGGGGTCAATCAAAAATCTGATAAGATTCTATTAGATCCTGGCCTGGGTGGCACTCCTTCAGCAGGGGAATCCGATAAAGGAGCTCTGTTCAACTCTCCTCTTAATTCGAACCTCAATGAAAGTGTCAGCATCGACGGATTCAAAGATTCATTTGCTTTTGCGAGTCCAGGCTTCCCGAAACGCACCATGTTCTTTAACAGATCGATAACTGTGAAAAACGATCAATTCCCACCGGCTTTCGGGGAAACAATAACAAATAGAGATTCACCTGGATCAGAAGAAGGACTAAGCTTGAAAAGTATAATCAATCCTCTATTGAATCCTGATAAATCAATAAAGGGCACTTTCTCATTAGGTGCGCTAAACAGCCCGTCATTCTTTTCTCCTGGAATCAATAATTCTACTAGGATAAGTTTCATGAATAATGCTTTCAAAGATAAACCAACTGAAAAAAAGAACGAGAGTAGCACTGAAGAAGCAGTCACTTTTCCAACGGCTTATATAAATCATCAGCTGTCCTTGTACGGCAAGGATTACGAAGAGCCTTCAGCATCACCCACTGCCATTCTGGCTGTTCCCGGAGGAAACCAGAGTCAGTACAATGTACCGATAGGAAGAAAGTCGGCAACAATCACTAAAGTGGAGCATCCCAATGCGCACACTGACAATATGCAAATTCCTTCATCGATAGAACCTTACAGGGTGAACAGTCGAGGTGGCAAAACCTCTTTCAACTCAGAAAATGAGCCAACAACCAAATCTAACCCGTTCAATTCATCTCTCAGTTGGTATTATAAGAACTATAACCAGAGTGGGCTGGAGCCCTACGTGGGCCCCGGAGTGGAGATGTTTGGCACTAACGGGGCAGGCATTTTGAGATGTGATATTTTAGGGTTTAGTGCTGTATTTCTTGTATTTTTTAAGACAATGTATTAGAGTTAAAGATTTAAGGAAAGGACAGCAAAAAATTTTTTAAACATACTATAAATAATAAAGAAACCGTAATTTATAATGTTTGTTGATTCATGTTAGATAGAAAGCTTTGTTAATAATTTTAGCATGGAGATTTTATTATAATATTGTAAATAAAAATAAAATGTCTCCAGTAAAAGAAAAATGTTTTATTAATAAATATAATTATTTATGTATATTCAAAAAATATCATAACACTGAATTTAAGTTCTGCAAAAATGGTTTGGAAACCTGGAGATCCACAAAGGAACCACTTAGGGACTGTTCGCATAGTGTCTTTAGTAACGGTTTGTGCGTAGATCAGTTGTAGCCACATACGCCTAATGACCATTCCAATACATTAAACCAAATGTTTATTAGATACATATGGCTATTATTACTGATACACACTCATAGCGCCACAAATGACTTTGAAAAATAAAAATTTATGTAATTTTTCAATTTTCACTTTAGTGAGCTTGTATTACTTTAACTAGAACAGTTCTCACAGAGAGAAAACATTATAATTTATAAATTTTCCAAATACAGAATGAAATGATACTCAACTAATAGGGTTCTCTCCTTGTCCTGGACAAATATTCACACGTAAAAGCAAAAAAATCGTAACACTGAATTTGGAAATTGAGGTTAGAGTGCAGCACCAGCCCGGTATAGTTATGTTTTAGTAAAGCATGGACTCTGGATACCGAACGGGTTAAAGATGAACAAACACATTTTCACAATGTTTTATTTTTATATTATAAAATAGTGGCTTATGAGACGTATGAAATTTCTATTTAAAGAAGCAAGTATAGTAAGATTATGACTTCTTCTTATCTTCCTTGCTGTCTTTGTCTTTCGAGGAGTCTTTCTTGTCTCCTTTCGCCTTCTCTTCCTTGTTCTTATCTTCCTTTTCTTTCTTATCCTTAGCTTCTTCCTTCTTGCCTTCCTCGGCGTCTTTGTTAGTGAGCTTATTGTTGATAAGGTTGTGGAGGGCGATGATGGAGCGGACTAGCGCGGCCAGATACACCACCAGCATCTGGTCGTTGGTCTTCACGTACAGGTTGTCCGTGAAGTTGTCCTGGGTGATGTCAGGCAGAAGGTTGAATATGTCTTGCCATTGGTACACGATTTGGTGGTTGATGGGGAGCTTGCCTTGAGCCACTTGGAAGAGGTAGTCTTGTATCTCTCTCAACTGCGTGTAGAGCCCACGCAGGCCAAGGAGCTGATTGGTGATCCGTTGTGACAGACTTCCCACAGTCGTGTCCTTGATGTCTCTCAGTAAATGTTCTACTCCTACTTCCTCAGCTTCCTCCGCACCAATTTCACTAGGGACATGATCGAACGTCTTTGAAGTGGGGGAGCCATCATCGTGGACTTCCTCCACAGCTTGATATGCCTCAGTGGGAAGGCCGAGATCCTTAGGTTTGGCATCGATGATGACTAGGACAGAATTTGGACAATACCTTCGGACAAGTTCATTGATCGCAATATCGTTTTGGTAAAGTTTGGGTCCCGTGTGGTACCAGCCCACTACTCTCTCGCGAGCATTCACTTTCTTAAACATTCCGTACATGTTCTCCAAGTAGTCATGGTCGAGGAACCAAACTGACTTGTCTTTGTCATCCTCATCAAAAGGAACTAAAACATAAAAACACATACTATAGTTAGTGATACTATTGGATATAATTTTTCTTGGAAATTTTTGACCGAAGTGACAAAAGCAAAAAAATTATCAACGATATAATTATCAGAGTTTGGGTTTAAAAATATGTTATAGTATTTTTTAGAATATAGATCGAACAGTACCTGCAAAACTGTTGGAAACATCAAGAACTCCTTTGGAACGCCAGCAACCGAGGAGAACACCAACAACACGTTTCTGATTACCGATTTTCCCCATGCGATTGAAATGGTCTACCACACTCAATAAAACAAGTGGATGAACCACCACTTTAGTCGCAGTTATATCTTGAGTCGGCATTTTTGTTTTATATTTTCCCAGTTCTAGTTTCAGTTTGTCAAGTCACCGAGCCAGATTCACCATAGACAATTTTGATTTAGTTGGAGTTGGATGACAGAGACAAATTCAAAACAGATGCGTCACGAAGCGTTCTCACCATAAACAAACCTTTCGTTCTCACGATCAGCGACTGCCGGCAACTACAACCACTCATTTCTTTATGACCATAAAATTATGTAATTTCGTTAATGCCCATTTCAGACGTGGCGATTTTTGTTGATCAACTCTTTGTTGAAAACACTTGAAAGCTAATCGACAAGGCGTGTGAACACCCTTTCAACAAAGTTGATAAAGTATTTTGTTGAGCGACTAAAATTGAAAACCAGTCTACTTTTGCTGTTCAACTGTGAGTCATCACCGAATTCTTCTTCACATAAGATAATAAAAAAGTAATGAAATCAAAAAAGGGTGGAGACTTGAAACTGAAAATGCCAGTGTCAGATATCTCAACGTTATTTCAAATTTAGTTTTTTTTTTTAAATAAAGTTTTTCATTAGGGTAAAGTTGTCAAATTCCGCTGCACGTTTAGCTTGCAAAAAATAATGCTAGGTTTTATTGATTTACTAGATTTTAGTTGAACGACTTTTATTGAACAACAAAAATTAAACAAGATTTACTTCAGACGTTTCAGTTTAACTCGAACCGATATTGATAATCGAGATGGCGTCAATTGAAGTTATTAGTGCGTGTGTCTCTATAATTTATGACATTTTGCGGAACGAACTTGAGAACATGTCATTGAAAAAGCACAAAAACGTCATATTGGGTTAGAAAATGGATTCTAAGAAGAATTGAATTAGGTGTATGTAATACTATTTTGAGAGAGATAGCATCACATAGTAAAAAGATACTGAAGGGTATCGAAATCATTTATGATATTCAGGAGAACAATTTGGTGAAGTTGCCGAATTCCGCTGCACGCATAATACACATTTGTATATAAATAACTGTATTTGATTTCAACTTAAGGCGAAATAAGACTTCAAAAAAATATCAGTTATGGGCGTTTCCGACCATTGTTTTTAAGAGTTGACGCCCTTCCAGTGGGAGAAGCTAGAGACCAAAACATTTCATTTACGCGCCATTATCGCACAGTGTGACGTGGTTTGATTTCACCAGAGATGTGCAAAATGGGTACCCAAAACCATTTGAAATGCAAAATGGAAATGGGTCAAAACTTTTCCATTTGAAAATGCAAAATGCAAAATGGTTTTTAGAAAAGCATTTCAAATGTAAAATGCAAAATACCTATTTTCAAAATGCATTGAAAATGCAAAATGGTTTCTCAGGTCAAACAATTAAAATAATTATAGAATTTTTAAACAATTTTGTCATTTAATAATGGACATCAATGTAGAACAAACATATTATATGATGGTAAATCCAAAAACACCACAACTACAGATTATGAAACCACAAAAAATTTGCGCGGGACTAATGTTGCCAACGTAAAAACATAGAAACTGCTATCTAACATTTGATATTACAGCGTCATGGCCCCATGTTCAGTATTTGAATCAGTATTTTTTGTAATGGTATCACTCAATTGCCAGGGCTCCTACCAGGGAGCAACTTGACAAAAAATGTAAATTATCTCTCATAGCGAGGTTGAGGACCGACTGATATTTGGGGCTTATGAAAAAAAGATGAGTGGAGATAGTAGGAAGAATGTTTCAAAAAAGCATTTAAAATGGAAAATGCATTGAGAAAAGCATTTAAAATGCAAAATGCAAAATGGTTTTTAGAAAAGCATTTAAAATGCAAAATGGAAAATACCCATTTTGCATTTTGCATTTCCATTTGAAATGGATTTATTTGAAATAAAGCACATCTCTGGATTTCACACGGACAATTTTTATAAATATAAATTTCAAACGATAATTATAATTATCATTATTTTTGGCATTAGTTAATGAATTGCATAATTTGCATGGTGTGTTGAAATTCGTGGTATCTACGTAAAATATATAATAAATAATAAAATAATAATAATAATAAAATATATAAATATATATCTGCAGCATGTATGGGATCCCAAATAATCATAAATCACAAATCCTTTTTTGGTTATTATTTTTTTTCTTGCTAGAGCAATCCCGATGAGTTATAGGACGAGAGGAACTTACAATACGTAGGTGGGAGTTAATGGGTAAAATTTTATATCAGTATTTTGATATCAAAATTATAAGTTTTAGATCTTCGGTGACGCCCACCCAGACCTTCACCGTCAAATGCTTTGTTTTTCTTTTGAAGTAGAAAAAATAAATTTATTATTTATTTATTCAATTATTTATTTACACCTTTAGAGCTTTTACCTTAAGTAAGTCTTAATAAATTATATTAGTGCATTAAACATTATTTTTATTCAAGAAATATAGGACATGGAAATGTGCAAGAAGTTGACTGTCCTCATAGTTTGATTGAAAGACATTAACGACACATATTTAGTCCGTTATCACTGCTGAGATCGCTGATAAAAACGAACAAATCGTTCAATTTTGAATTCATTCAATAAAAAGGTTCCGATTTTTTGTCTTTTCACGAAGAAGCAATGAAATTTTCCTTTTCCCAAATTCCTTACTCCAAAACTAAATTACAATAAAAGCTCTTGGAATATTATCTCTTATAAAACACGCTTTCCTGGAGAGCCTACTTCAAGGGATACACTTGACCAAAAAATTCTATCAAAATTTTGTCCAATATTCAACTTAAACCTCCTAGCAATTCTATTTCGAAAAATAAAATAGGCGATATAAAAAACGAAGAAAAAAAGAGTACCCACAAATAATAAGTAATTAATTTTCAAAAAAAGTAACTTAGTTTTCCCTAATTATATAGGTCCAACAGGGTAACAAATTAAATGTTACTTCTCTAATAAATAAAATGTGCTTGTTTACTTTTGTGTTTTTTCCCTTTTCACTTTTCTTTTAGTAAAAATATATTTTTTTTAAATTGTCTTAATTATAAATACAAAAAATCTATTTATTTTGGCATCATGATGTAGGTCGGCTCTAGGGTTTTTAAATCCCGAACATTCTTCAAATCCCGCGGGATTGAGGAATGTAATGTAATGATTTGGATTTGCAAACCCAAGTCTGATCGTATGCGGAACGAGCTAAGATAAGGTATCCGTCTTTTCTCCTTAATTTTAGTCGGGCCTCTTCAACGCTCGCATTAACAAATCTCAAAACAGCCCCCTCCTTAACCCATCTCACAACGTTGCCCAGCCGGGTGGCGATATAGTTCCCCTTTTTGAGGCGTGCACCGTACGGAAAGCAGCACTCTTGTGAGTAGTCACATAAAAAACAATAAATAAATTCTTATGTAGGAACTACAATAAAACCAACTAGGCACATGACTAACAATAATAAATTTATTGTTATACTAGCGCAGACCTGTAAGAAAGGTTTTAGGTGGTACGCCTGTTTTTTGAATGTGTAAGAGCGAGATGACAGATCGAGGTATAAAAGATGACGGATGCATCTGCTCGCTCTCTTTTCCCAATCGACAGCTAAGAAGATAGAAGTAGTCAATCCGTACTAAATTGTTAATAAACATTAAATCCGAACACGCGTTCTATTATTGAGTACCACCAAGTCTGTATACAACAGTGGCGCAGCCTACGGAAATCGTAAAAACATCGATTAAAAGAATCGACGAGCGAGATTTCGCACAAAAAAATACGCGATACTGTCGGAAACATTGGATTGCAACATATTGTTCGGGTCGGTAAAAAAAGGCCGGACCGAAATTATTGTTCTTCACTGGAAGGAGTGAAGAAGAAGAAGAAGCCACTGGAGCCAGCCAGTTTCTCGGAAGGGGGAAGCACGGGAGGGTCCAGGGCGTCAAGCGGCAGCATCTCCGAGGGTCAAAGGATCGGAGGGGTCCGGGCCACAAGAGTGGTCTGGGGCAGCCATCAGCAGCACCGAGGGTCAAGGATCGGTGTTACCAGGTCTTAGGAGAGGTCTGGGAAGAGCCATCCAGCCAACAAGGGTCAAGGAGCGGTTTCCTGAGAGGGTCCAGGGAGCAGATTGGAGAGCGGAGAAATCTCATTGGGAAGTTTTTTTCTGTTTTTCTTTTCTTGTCTTGTGTGTACCATCTGGGCAGAGGAAGCATGGAGTCAGGATTGGGGTCCTCCAGTTTGCGTGACGGTAACTGGGAGAACTTCAAGGTCCGTCTCGAGCAGTACCTCCTTGTGAATGATGATAAGTACGCATCGGATGATAAAAAAGAGCTATTTTCCTAAATGCTTTGCAAGATGATTGTTTTTCTCTACTGGTAAATTTGTGCATTCCAAAAAAGTAACAGAGGTTGATTTAAAAGATTTGATATCTAAGCTCAATGAATATTGTTGTACGACAAAATGTTTTTTTGAAGAAAGATCACAGTTCTATTCAGCTAAACAAAGGAATGACGAATCAGTTCGCGATTTTGCTGTTCGTTTAAAATCTCTTTCTAACAATTGCAAATTCGGGAATAGTTTATCAGAGAAATTAAGGGATTTCTTTGTATTAGGTTGTAAACCCGGTAAGATTAGAGAAAAATTATTTCTCGATAGTGAGTCATATACTTTCGAAAAATGTGTGCAAGTAGCAGAGTGTATTGAACTTGTAGCTTCAACTCAATCTCAATCAACTGATAACAGTGTCTTAGCTAATGTAAAAGTCAGCGGAGGTCGTGTCTCACCTAATACGCATGTGAAAAACAGAGATGGATATAGTTTCAAGCGAAACGGTTGCAATATTCGGGCACGTTCACCGTCTCATCAAGTTACAAAACGTAATTGTACGGTTTGTGGATATCATAACCACACGGCGGTAGAATGTAGATTCAAAATTATGTATGTAAAATTTGTGGTACTAAGGGTCATTTAGCAAAACAATGTAAGCATGTGACAACACGTAAAAACGTAAATACTGTGTTATCGGATGGAGAGGTTGGTGATGTACTAAGTATTGAGCCATATTATATAGAAGTTTCACTCGATGGAATAAATAATAAATTCATGTTAGATTCTGGAGCATCTTGTAGCGTAATTCCCGAAGAGTGTTATTTCAATAAATTCAACAGTATTGAGTTAATGCACGAAAACGTGAGCTTACGGAGTTTTGACAATACGCTCATTGGTGTGGTAGGTACGTTTACACCGATACTAGAGTTTAACGGCTTAAGCCACCGAATCAAAATTATTGTCGTCAGTAGCTCGTCTCTTTCTATTTTAGGACGTGATTTCATGAATCTCTTTAACGTGGGAATAACTGGGATCGTTAATTGTGTAAAACAAAATACATTAAAGGAGCGATTAGTAAAAAAAATTCCAGAAGTTTTTACGGATAAATTAGGCAAGTTTAAGTACGAAGTGAATTTAACGTTAAAAGATTCTGCCACTCCGATATTTCGTAATCACAGAATAATGCCGTTCGCTTTGAAGGAAAAAGTTGAAAACGAATTAAATAATTTACTTTCAAACGGTATTATAGAGCAAGTTCATTATAGTGATTTTGCGAGTCCGATCGTGCCGGTGATCAAGAAAAATGGTACCATTAGGTTATGTGGTGATTATAAATCGACAGTAAATAATCAGTTATTAGTTGACAAGTATCCGTTACCTAGAATTATTGATCAAAGTGAATGGAGGCAAAGTTTTTGATAAAATTGATATAAAATCCGCAAATAACCAGTTTGTTTTGAAAAAGGAGTGTAGACGTTTCACAACAATCAATACCCACTTGGGGTTATTTCAGTATAAACGGTTAGTGTTCGGGTTGTCGCCAGCGCCAGCGGTTTTTGCTAAAGCAATGGCAAATTCTTTATCAGGATTACGGAACATGACGTTCTACTTGGATGATATTATTGTGATAGGAAAAGATGAAGTCGACTTAGAAAAAAACGTGTGTCTCGTTTTAGAGAGGTTAAAAAGTTGTAATTTAACGGTGAATAGTGAAAAGTGTGAATTCAATTTAAAAGTTATTGAGTTTTTAGGTTATAAAATAAGTGAACAGGGGATTTAACCGTGTCAGCGGAATAAAGAAGCCATTTTAAACGCATCAGCGCCTAGTGATTTAAATAAATTGAGAAGTTTGTTAGGTATGGTTAGTTATTATCGTAATTTTATTCCAAACATGGCAAATATATTGTCACCATTATACGATTTACTTAAAAAAGATGTTAAGTTTCAATGGGGTACGGAACAAGAAAACAGTTTTGCGATAATACAAAAAATATTAACTTCGGATAGGATTTTAACGCATTTCGACGAGAATATTCCTGTGAAACTTGTCACGGATGGAAGTATGAATGGGGTCGGAGCAACGTTAATCAACGTCTTTAAAAATGGCGTAGAAAGACCAATAGGGTTCGCAAGCAGAACTTTAACCCTTTCAGTACTGAATTTCAGGCACAAGTCATAAAAAATTGAAAATTGGTGTGAAATAATTTCAAAAATATTTTGTTTGAAAACTTTTTTGATAATTGTTATGTTTATTGTTGTACAGAGTGTCCATGTTCATGGACAAATGGTTACAAAGGTATAAAATTTTATTATGGTACTTTTGTATATTGAACCTTGTAAGTCATAAAAAATTGAAAATTGGTGTCTAGACTAATGAAATAATTTCAAAAATATTTTGTTTGAAAACTTTTTTGATAATTGTTATGTTTATTGTTGTACAGAGTGTCCATGTTCATGGACAAATGGTTACAATGGTCCCCTGACCATATTTCTTCGCAACCGTCAAATGCATTTGTCCATGAATATGGACATCGCTTTTCAAACGTAACTTGTAATCATATAACTCAACAGAACTTCGTAACTAAACATTTAAGAACCATCGTAAACATTTAATTTCCATGAAAAAAAATGCTCGGATAAATTAGTTGCTACAAATAATAAAGAAAACTAATTAAATTGTAGTGTGTCTTACCAGGCAAGGGATGGTCTGTTTTCTCCATGGCTTGTTTATCATTTTAGTTCTTGAAACTCCGTATGATGGCAGCACCACACTGCTCTACTAATGTCCATGATCATGGACAAGTTGTTGTAATGATCAAAACCTAGCAAATAGCGTAATAACTAAAGATGAAAGTCGATGTCCACGATCATGGACATGGGTACTGAAAGGGTTAAATAAAGCGGAAAAGAATTATTCGATTTTGGATATTGAAGCAACAGCTATAATTTTTGGGATTAAGAAGTTTTATCAATATTTGTACGGCAGAGAATTTATTTTAGCTGTAGATAACCAGCCTTTGGTCAGAATTTTCGGTCAGAATAGAGAAATTCCTAAAATTGCTGCGTCAAGATTACAGCGTTATGCAGTTATGTTAGGATCGTTCAATTTTACGATTGAATACGTAAAGTCGAAAAATAATTGTTCAGACTTTCTGAGCAGGTGTCCGATTGAAAAGGTTAGCTGTGAAGATAATATAGAGTCTGGTTACATTAATTATTTTGAAAATAACGGGTTTAATTTGTCTTTAGACGTGATAAGAAGTGAGACCGAAAAGGACGAAATGTTAAGTCAAGTAAAACAATTTCTTATCGAGGGTTGGCCAGCATCAGTAAAAAAGGCACAAAATGGTAATTTTATTAGAGTTTTCTGGGAAAAAAGGTTAGAATTGTCATTGATAAATGGGTGTATTTTATATCAACATAGAGTTGTTATTCCTGAGTCTTTAAGACAAGAAGTTTTAAAGATGTTACACAGATCTCATTTAGGGGTTTTTAAGACTAAAGGAATTGCAAAAAGCTTTGTCTGGTGGCCAAAAATTAATCAAGATTTGGAGAAAATAACAGAAAATTGTAGAGATTGTTTAGAAATTAATCCAGAATCACAAAAGAGTTCATTAGCAGTATGGCCTTATGAACCTGAAGTATGGTTCAGGGTGCATATTGATCATGGTAGCTTACATAATAAAAGCTTTTTAGTTGTGGTAGACTCTTCTTCGAAGTGGATCGAGTGTCTGGAAGTAAACAGTCTGTCTTCAAAAGAAAATATTGAAGTACTTCATAGGTTATTTTTACAATTTGGTTTTCCAGCAACTCTAGTTAGTGATAATGGTACATGTTTTTGTTCTGAGGATTTTGAAAATTTTTGTAAGAAAAATGGGATAGAACATATCACTAGTCCAGTTAACCACCCGAGTAGCAATGGGCAAGCTGAGAATGCTGTTAAAACCTGTAAAAATTTTCTTAAAAAAAATTGTTAAAATAATAGATTTCCTTCAGATTATAAAGAAAAGTTAGGTAACTTTTTAACAGACTATAGAAATACCGTTCATGCAACAACAGGGTGTGAACCATCTGTATTATTATTGGGAAGGAAAATTAGAACAGTATTTGACTCTCTGATTCCTAGCAAGGTTGATGAAAGAACGAATAGTTCAGGTTCTACTCGACAACACGAAGTAATGCAAAAGGTTATTCAGAGTCAAGTCAATCAGAAAAGACAATATAAGGGTAGAAATAAGTCAGATTTTAATGTAGGTCAGAAAGTGATGACTAGAGATTTCAGAGCTCAGGGTAATAGGTTATGGGTCCCTGGGGTTATTGTTGAAAAAAAAGGTAGCAAAATATATTTCATAAAAATTAACAAGTCTAATATGGTGTGGAAAAGACATTTAGACCAGATTAAAAAATTACATGTTTCATAGCAGGAGGGAGATAAGCCGGAATTCGGTACGTCTGACACAATGGAACTGTCGACGGATGAAGTAAATCTCTCAGGTATGTTACGTAATAGAAGTGTCTCTAATACTGTTCCTTCATGTTTCAGGTCTAACCCGTGGCAGGGAAGACTTCGTCCAAGATGAGGGTACTTCGCAGTCCAGGAGGAGGAGTGGACGGACGACGAGACAAAGAGAAGGGAAGCAGAAAGAACGCGGCATATGATAGTTAATTTAAAAAAAACTGTTGTGTTAATTTTTTAGAAAATGAAATATATGAAATAAAATTGTAATATGAAATATGTAGAAATAGGGTATACTATATGTAGTTAGGGATATTCAATTTTAGTAGGGGAGGATGTAAGAAAGGTTTTAGGTGGTACGCCTGATTTTTGAATATGTAAGAGCGAGATGACAGATCGAGGTATAAAAGATGACGGATGCATCTGCTCGCTCTCTTTTCCCAATCGACAGCTAAGAAGATGGAAGTAGTCAATCCGTACTAAATTGTTAATAAACATTAAATCCGAACACGTGTTCTATTATTGAGTACCACCAAGTCTGTATATACCCAAATCGCGGGATATTATAATTTTAGGAATTTAAGAGCTGAAAGTATTTAAAAAATAATATTTTACTCACGATAATCAACATAAATAATAAGCTCACGGCAAATAAGCTCTTTCAAAAGAAGAAAATTATCTTTCTAATGTAAGTAAACTTTAAAAATTACATTTGTCAAATGTAGGTAACGAAACAAAAAAAAAATTATCAAATAAAATTTACTTATGCACGCTGTCATTTGAATCCGCGACCTCCGGATCTCTAGTCAAAAGCGTTACCCCTAGACTACGGAGGCCGTAATACGTACGATGTAAGAATATTTCACATCACGCACGCACCAACAACCGATAGTAGTATATTAGCGGTAGGTACCTTTGTACTTGTACGTTATTTTCAAACTTACATAATATTTGGATGATTTATATAGAGCAGTTTTTGTGAAAAATCAACTCAAGGACACTGTTTATATCTTTGAAAGTAAAACTTTAAGTCAACTACTACTAAAAGTAAAGTGTTTGAAATCTGAAAATCACCCTGTAAATTCAATTTACCACTAATTGGCTAATTGAACGAATAATACCTCAAACTTATGGGAGCCGAATTGTTGAATCTCCAGACGATATGTTCAATATCTAAAATAATCATTCATTATTTTCAAGCCATGTTTAACGTCCACCTTTAAATTCATAATATGGGCATATTATAGCTTTATTCTTCGAAAAATGATCTTTAAACATTTCCTGTTACACATATGTATAAAACGAAATGACCAAAATCGAGATTTTTTTAGAATTTGCCTGTAAAAACAAAAAAAGAAGTCTCCTCTAAAATTTTCTAAATGGTCTGTTGAACATAAAAGCACTAAGGCAGCAATTTTCTAAAATAAAGTCCGCGATATATACACTCTAAAATATTTGAAACTGGGTTATTTTTGTGCTTAAAAAAATTAACTTGCCCAGCATAGCTGGGAAACAAAATAGGTTAACTCTAGACCAACAAAAGGCAAAACCCAATGCATAGTGTCCATTTCACATTGCGACACAATGCGCGGGCCTTTTCATACATGTGCACGTGAACCAAATCAAAATATTTTGGGGTTATTTCTAGGTGAATAGGCCGTGTCTAGTAGTAATTAGTCAATGCGAAGATGCCATGTTCCTAAATATTGCTAAATATTATAAACGTCTTCTTTCCCTAGAGGACGCAAAGAACCATAAATAAACCACTCACAAGGAACTAAAAATCGCGAGCGATTTGAAACATGTCATAAATGAACCACTCACGTGAAACACATGAAACACATGAAACATGTGTTCGACGTGTCGATTCGGTATAAAACTCGAACGATGACTCAAGCTTGAACAGTAAAAGTAGACGGGCTTTCAACTTTAGTCGCTCAAGTAAAAGCTTGATCAACTCTGTTGAGAGGGTGCTGTAACGCCTTGTCGATTAGCTTTCAAGTATCATTCAACAGAGAGTAGATAAACTAAAATCGTCGTTTCTAAAGGGGTATATGGAAATAAAATAGGTTGTTTTTACTCTATGCAACTCTATGGCAATCTATGGTAACATTGCTAACTTTTTGACGTTTCCGAAATTTCTTCCATTATTTGTATGTGGTTTATTTCAAACTGAACCAAACTGAAAGATTGGAAAAAACGTCGACAATGTCGCTAAAGCCTATAACGTTTGTGACTGGCAATGCAAAGAAACTAGAGGAAGTAGTAGCCATATTAGGAAAATCTTTTCCTAGAGAAATTATCAGCAAAATGTTGGATCTGCCGGAGTTGCAAGGAGAACTGGACGATATTTGCAAAATGAAGTGTGCGGAAGCAGCAAAACAGCTGAAGAGCATTGCGCCCGATGGACTTGACTGTCCCGTTATAGTCGAAGATACATGTTTACGTTTCAATGCCTTGGGAGGATTACCTGGGCCTTATATCAAATGGTTTCTCGATAAACTAAAACCCGAAGGCTTGCACCAATTGCTAGCAGGCTGGGAAGATAAAACTGCAGAAGCTGTTTGCACTTTTGCCTACTCACCAGGTTCAGGTCAAGAGGTGACATTGTTTCAAGGAATAACTAAAGGTGAAATAGTCTATCCACGAGGAACCCAGGATTTTGGATGGGATGCGTGCTTTCAGCCCGATGGTTATGATAAGACTTACGCTGAGTTGCCGAAAGAAGTTAAAAATACTATCTCACACAGGTACAAAGCTCTTGTTCTGTTGAAGGAGGGCTTGAAAAATGAGAGTTGATTTCTCGACAGAAGGTTTACTTGAAACTTGTGATATTTTTATTTTCACATATTTGAGAATGTGCTAAAATATCAAACCTAAGATCGTATGATAGAATGCAACATTGTACAGCAGTTAATTGATGTTTCAATATCAATAAGCAGGTTTCCAACCCAAACTTGTTTATTATAATGATGTTTGAAAAATTGAAGAAAATGTGAGCGAGCTTACAGGGGAAGGCATGAAGCTATAATAATATTCTCCTTGTTTAATATCATTTAACTGTTTTCCTATTTAGTGTTAACCTTTCAAATCTTTATTTGAAAATTTATCTATTGAAAAATAAACTGTCATAGTTCGCTCAAATGATTTTTCATTTCCTGTTGTGTTTACCTTTCAAATTTTTATATATAAAATTTATCTAATTAAAAATAAAATGTTATAGTTGGCTTAAATAATTTTTTCCTTGAAACCTAAAAGTTGGGTTGAATTCCAACGATTTTTCGAAGTTTCCTTTCCTTACTTTTCATTTACATCATCCATGTCTGTAGCTATCACAATCTGTTGATGCTGTGGGTAGACGAGGCATATTATTTTCTTTTATGTAGATACTGTGGGGTCGTTCGATTCATCCTGGCTGGATAGTTGAGCATGAGTTAACAAGTATGTCACTTATTGGAACTGGCCTGCCACAGTGTCGAGGAAAATCCCCAAAACCATAAGAATATGCCATTCTTATGCTTTGTCATGAAAAAAAAATGGCGCGATTTGGCATTAGAAATTTGAATTAGACTTTTTTGCAAAAAAATAATTATCTTCCGAGACGCTTTTGGGTCAGAGCTTGCACATAAGAGTTACATGACAATGGGGTCACTCTGATTCCTTTGCTTACAGCGAAATATGGACCAAACTAACACATCCTGGTCAGGATGACCAGATTATGACCTCCAGAGGCTGGGAGAATTGAATTGCTGGCAGCAAAAATAACATTGAATCATTTAAAGCAGAATGACGTCTTCACAAGTGCAAAAACAAAAAGAATTGTACGGACAGAGCAAGTAAGTAACTTAATTCAATAATGGGAATCAGGATTATTCATTTTTAACATGACAAACAATACCTTGTTTTAATTTCTACACTAGATTAAACAAATACTTATGTATGACTCACAAGATAGGGTAAAATTAATTTCTGCCACGTTTTATCATATCTCCTAATGATAGTGCGGGGCAGATAAGTAACCATATTGAATGTTCTAACAGTCATAATATTTAACTGATTGAGAGTGTTGTCTGTCCGATATACAGAATTCACCTTTATGTGATTAAATTGCAAAAATAAAAATGGCGGAGTCCAGAGTGGTTTTGGTAAATAGAATATTTAATTATTTAAAAAAATAAATAAACACTAAACGCTGATTTTAACAAAAATATTGAATTGACGAGTGGTTATTCAAGTAGGTTTTAACAGATTTAGATAAGCAAGACATTTTGTGAAGAAATGGGATATACAAAAATGAAAGTGAAAAGAATGTGCAAAAGGTAAAAGAGTGATCTCACCATGCTAGAGCACCAGATTTCCATGGTGATTGTCTTTGAGATAGTCCTCCATCTCAAGTCAAAAAATATTAAATGCTTAATTTGATGGCAGTGAAAGTATTTTTTAATCTTTTATCTATATAAATAAAAGGCAATGGCTTTACACAATCAAATGAATCAAATACTTATGTATTATACAATGTGGCGTATATGATGATTGAAGAAGAGTGTAAGGAGAAAGCATAATGTGGAAGTGAATGGTAGAATAAGTCGAGGAAGACACGACCCGATCAAGTGAAATAAATATTTAAAAACTTAACCTTTTTCAATTCTTTACAATAATATTATTTCCACCTTAAAACTATACCCAGTTTTGAGGTACTCTAGAATTCACAACCTCAAAAATTTACTCCAAACCATCTGTAATCAACTCTGGGTTCATAGATAATTCAAATCAATTTGGATATAAAAAACCTTGAATTCTTGTCCAAAGAAGCGAAGTTAGCAGTCCACAACGGAGTGCTGGTACCTACCTTGATGTATGGAAGTGAGGCATGGAACTGGCAAAGAAAGGATGAAAGTAGATTAAATGCTGTTGAAATGAGATCCCTGAGGCGTATGTGTGGTAAAACCATGTTTGATCGTGTGAGGAATGTGGAGATCCGCAAAGAGTGCAAGGCTGATGTAAGCGTAATGAGTAAGATTAAGAAAGGGACGCTTAGATGGTTTGGGCATGTAGAGCGAATGAGCGAAGATAGGAGTGTAAGGAGGATATATGATGCAAATGTGAATGGTAGCAGAAGTCGGGGACGCCCGAGGAAGACATGGCACGATCAAGTGAATCAGATACTCGAGTCGGGCCATGTCAAGAGTCAGAATAATAGAAGAGTATGTATGAGACGATGTATGAATGTGAATGAGGCAAGGAGTGTGTGCCAAGACCGAGTTGTTTGGCGGTCCGTCCTCTCTGCCTACCCCTGCGGGGAAACGGCGTGATGGTTAGTTAGTTAGTTAGTTGAATTCTTGAAATATAAATTAGAAATAATTTGTTTTGCCAATAATTTTTTCATGACTTGCCCTTGATTTTCATGAATTATCTTTGCATTCAGGTTGGTTACAAAATGGGAAAATATGAAATTATCAAGTTAATGTAATAAATCATTTTTTCATGACTTGCCCCTTCATTTTCATGAATTTTTTTGTATTCATGGTGGGTACAAATTAGGAAAACCTTAAATTATTATTGGAACGTAATAATTTTTTTTTAAAAGGATATTTAAACAATATGTTTCTGTAAATAATATATAGAAAGTGTTAGATGCATTGATGTTAGAAGAAGTCAGATATAAATGAGACAATGCATGAATGTGAATGAAGCGAGGAATATGTGCCAATCCACCATCTTTGTCTACGTTAGGTTACGAATGTTAGTTTTTTTTATGTTTGTGTGTCTAAAATAAAGATAAGATTTTATTTCATCTTACAGAGCACTATTAGAAATTCCTTTTTTTCTCTCTTATTGTTTTATTTGTCGGAACGGATTTTACTTTTTAGAAGGTAGGTTATCGGCAAGAATTTTTTTATTTGCATGCCTTAATCTCCTGTCAGATCAACTGAAGCAAAAAATAATGAACGTAGTAATCCGTTATCTCGCTATAAGAATGGGCCATATTTTATCAGTGGATTTGTTGTTGGAATCCATTTTCCTATCTTGAATTTTATGACTTTTATCAGAAATTATCCAATGATTCGCATATAAACTATTTTCAACATACATTTACCATAAAGAAGTCTATCTATTTTAGTATATTTTTAAAATACATATTTTTTATTTAATCCTTTGACAAAATTAATCTGTTTTTTGTATTTCTTTGGCATTCACTATGTAAAAATTTCTAGACATTCAAGAATTAATCTGATTTTGAATAATATTTAATAAAGAATTAATCTGATTTTGAATAATATTTAATAAAACCTAACTTTTATTTATGATGCAAAAATGATTTTTTTTAATCTTTTGATACCACGCACTGCCGCAATGGGATGGTTGGGAAGTACCTGGCTATTTAGATCTGGTCGCTAAACACGGCTGAAGCCATTTCAAGCGACATTTCGATTCTGAATGGCGGTCTAAAAGTTGTTTAGTATTTAGTGTTTTTACCTTCTATTGATAAATTTTGCTTGTCTTGAGAAGGTTTAAGTGTGATGCAAACAAGTATAGCAATACATATAGACTTGTTTGCAAGAAGGTAAAATGAATGACACACATTCTCTTAGGACGGGTTGTTTCAGAGAATTTGAACAATTCATCAAATTTCAACGTTCATTTTCGGGTTCTGTGAAAGTCCTATTCAAGTTCTGTTATCATATCATTATAGGCTAGTTGCTTGACAAAACTGAAATAAAAACAGAACTTGAAAAAATCTTTTCAGAACTTGAAAATGAACGTTGAAATTTGATGAATTGTTCAAATTCTCCGAAACAACCCGTCCTTAGATTATGGTGAATAATTTAAGAACAAGTTTCACAGTATAAAAAACACTGTATTTCTTGTTTATGGTCACTGAACAGACAGTAAAAAATAAAATTAACACTGACAAAACAACATTTAAAAATAATAGGTTAGATTAAGTTTTTTTTACATTATCCACGTAGGAGGCCATCAGGAAAATAATTTCCCTCAGGACCTATGTCATCTTTATGGATGCTGTGTGGATGGTATTTTTAAGGATAGGGACGAGAAGAAGTTCTGGAAAGGAAAAAGGTATGAGTGGTAGGTAGTGTGTAACGACATATAAATCCATCGGTGTAAGGCCTTGGGTTGAGAGAGCCCCGAACCCGGCCACCCTTGCAAGGTCACCAAACGGATTGACCTATGGCAGAGGTATTTGTTATCAAATTAGTGTTTCCTGGGGCAGCGGTACCCATAATAATATTTGGCTAATTTATATACAGCCGTTTTCGTGAAAAATCACCCCAGGGGCGCTACCTGCCTACGAATTAAGTATGTTCTTTGTTTGTTATTTTTATTCTTTTTTCTTCAATGTTCTGTATCCTCATGGAACCCATGTTTATAAATTGTAACCTTTTTAGAATAGATGCAATTTGGTAAAGATAATATATATATTTTCTTCAATGTTCTGTATCTTCAAGGAACCCATGTTTATAAATGGTGATAGCCTGTTTAGAATACATGCAATTTGGTAAAGATAATATATATTTTCTTCAATGTTCTATATCCTCGTGGAACCCATGTTTATAAAATGTAGCCTTTTTAGAATAGATGCAATTTGGTAAAGATAATATATATATTTTCTTCAATGTTCTGTATCTTCACGGAACCCATGTTTATAAACGGTGATAGCCTGTTTAGAATATATGCAATTTGGTAAACATTATATATATTTTCTTCAATGTTCTGTATCTTCAAGGAACCCATGTTTATAAATGGTGATAGCCTGTTTAGAATATATGCAATTTGGTAAACATAATATATATTTTCTTCAATGTTCTGTATCGTCATGGAATCCATGTTTATAAATGGTAGCCTATTTAAAATAGATGCACTTTGATAAAGATTATATATTTTTTACTAGGGTGACCACATTTGGGTTAAGCCATTCAGTCAGGGGGAATTCGAGATCCCCATCGGCTGCAAGATCGTTAAGTCCGAGGGGAAGAAGATCACGGCTCGAGATGATGATGGAAAGGAGTTCTCCGTGGCCTTTGAGCAGGTGCTCAAGTCTATGCACCTCACTTCCGTGCGAGGAGTCGAAGACATGATCACACTCGGAGACTTACAGGAATATGCTATACTCAAGAATCTACATATGAGATACAAGGATAAGCTTATTTATGTGAGTAACTTTTTTGTGTAATTTTTTTTAATCTGATTATCATCTTAAAATAGCTGTATGTACACATTAAATATATAAAATTATCATCAACTTATAATTAGAATGAATAACTTTGTTTGGATACTACTTTATTGAGAACTTAATGGCAATCTCTCTTTATTGTACAATCTTGCACAAAATGGTTATGCTGCAAGTCACCACCTCTAGGTACCAGAGCTTAATGGCAATCTCTCTTTATTGTACAATCTCACACAATGTTTTAATAATTGCAGCATTTCATAAAATGGTTATGCTGTAAGTCACCACCTCTAGGCACCAGAACTTAATGGCAATCTCTCTTTATTGTACAATCTCGCACAAAATGGTTATGCTGCAAGTAACCACCTCTAGGCATCAGAACTTAATGGCAATCACTCTTTGTTGTACAATGTCGCACAATGTTTTAATAATTGCAGCATTTCATAAAATGGTTATGCTGTAAGTTACCACCTCTAGGCACCAGAACTTAATGGCAATCTATCTTTATTGTTCAATCTCGCACAAAATGGTTATGCTGCAAGTAACCACCTCTAGGCATCAGAACTTAACGGCAATCACTCTTTGTTGTACAATGTCGCACAATGTTTTAATAATTGCAGCATTTCATAAAATGGTTATGCTGTAAGTTACCACCTCTAGGCACCAGAACTTAATGGCAATCTATCTTTATTGTTCAATCTCGCACAAAATGGTTATGCTGCAAGTAACCACCTCTAGGCATC
This sequence comes from Hesperophylax consimilis, assembly GCF_061612785.1. Taxonomy (NCBI): domain Eukaryota; kingdom Metazoa; phylum Arthropoda; class Insecta; order Trichoptera; family Limnephilidae; genus Hesperophylax; species Hesperophylax consimilis. The sequence continues at coordinate 4,903,939 of NC_142839.1, read as the reverse complement.
AGAACTTAACGGCAATCACTCTTTGTTGTACAATGTCGCACAATGTTTTAATAATTGCAGCATTTCATAAAATGGTTATGCTGTAAGTTACCACCTCTAGGCACCAGAACTTAATGGCAATCTCTCTTTATTGTACAATCTCGCACAAAATGGTTATGCTACAAGTAACCACCTCTAGGCATCAGAACTTAATGGCAATCACTCTTTGTTGTACAATGTCGCACAATGTTTTAATAATTACAGCATTTCATAAAATGGTTACGCTGCAAGTCACCACCTCTAGGCACCAGAACTTAATGGCAATCTATCTTTATTGTACAATCTCGCACAAAATGGTTATGCTGCAAGTAACCACCTCTAGGCATCAGAACTTAATGGCAATCACTCTTTGTTGTACAATGTTTTAATAATTACAGCATTTCATAAAATGGTTACGCTGCAAGTCACCACCTCTAGGCACCAGAACTTAATGGCAATCTCTCTTTATTGTACAATCTCACACAAAATGGTTATGCTGCAAGTAACCACCTCTAGGCATCAGAACTTAATGGCAATCACTCTTTGTTGTACAATGTCGCACAATGTTTTAATAATTACAGCATTTCATAAAATGGTTACGCTGCAAGTCACCACCTCTAGGCACCAGAACTTAATGGCAATCTATCTTTATTGTACAATCTCGCACAAAATGGTTATGCTGCAAGTAACCACCTCTAGGCATCAGAACTTAATGGCAATCACTCTTTGTTGTACAATGTCGCACAATGTTTTAATAATTACAGCATTTCATAAAATGGTTACGCTGCAAGTCACCACCTCTAGGCACCAGAACTTAATGGCAATCTATCTTTATTGTACAATAACGTACTTGTTTGTTACAGACATACACTGGTTCCATGCTCATAGCTATAAATCCATATGAAATTCTACCAATTTATACTGGGGAGCAAATAGCTCTTTACCGAGGAAAGAAAATTGGTGAAATTCCACCTCACATATTTGCTGTCGGAGATTCTTGCTATAGAGAGATGAAAGAGAAACTTCAAGATCAGTGTATAGTTATAAGGTAAAATAATACATTATAAACCTTTTTTAGAAAGTTTTCAGAATGTTAACACCTGTATTGTTTTCTATCTATTTGAGTTTTGTTTTAGTGGTGAGAGTGGAGCAGGAAAAACAGAAAGTACCAAACTGATTTTGCAATATCTGGCAGCAGTCAGCGGAAAGCACTCCTGGATAGAGCAACAGATTCAAGAAACTAATCCTATTTTGGAAGCTTTTGGTAATGCTAAAACTGTGCGCAATGATAATTCATCTAGGTTTGGAAAATACATCCACATTAACTTTAATATTAAAGGATTCATTGAGGGCGCTAATATCGAACAATACTTATTAGAAAAGTCCCGTATCGTGTCACAAAACCAAGGAGAGCGCAATTATCACATATTTTATAGTTTGATAGCGGGACTGAACAGCGAGGAAAAGAAAAAGCTAGAACTATCTGATGCCTCTAATTACGAATACTTAAAAGGAGGGAAGACACTGACTTGCGACGGGAGAAATGATGCCGTGCAATTCGCTGACATTCGAGCTGCCATGAAAGTTCTCAACTTCTCCGATGAAGAAATGTGGAACATCTTCAAATTACTAGCTGCAATTTTGCACATGGGAAATTTTAAGTATAAATCTACCATCGTCAATAATCTGGAAGGTTCCGAGATAACTGATGGAGCAAACGCAGGCAGAGTGGCTTCCATGTTAGGGCTGAACAAGTCTTCCCTTTGCGACGCTTTAACGAGAAAGACAATACAAATACAGGGAGACAGAGTTGTCTCTTCTATTTCCAAACAAAGCGCCATGGAATCAAGGGATTCCTTCGTCAAAGCTATTTATGGACAAATCTTTGTTATGATTGTGGAAAAAATTAACCAAACAATTTTCAAACCATCTAGCAATAGTGTGAACTCCATTGGAGTATTGGATATTTTCGGATTTGAAAACTTTACAGTTAACAGCTTTGAACAGTTGTGTATTAATTATGCTAATGAAAATCTGCAACAGTTCTTCGTAAAACATATTTTTAAAATGGAGCAAGAAGAGTATGCAAAAGAAAGCATTAAATGGGAAAATATTAATTACGTTGACAATCAAAATATTCTTGAAATGATCGGCATAAAAAGTTTAAATATCATGTCTCTAATTGATGAAGAAGCCAAGTTTCCAAAAGGGACGGACCTGACTTTGTTGATAAAACTGCATTCCACGCACGGATCAAAGTCCATTTACTTAAAGCCAAAATCTGATCACATGCATCATTTCGGAGTTCAACATTTTGCTGGGAACGTGTCATATGAAGTTGTAGGTTTTCTGGATAAAAACAGGGATACATTCAGTCCTGATGTTCGTGAGCTAGTCAGGCAATCCACCAACAATTTCTTGAAGGGACTCTTTGGTGATAGTTTAACTGATATGGATGGTGGAAGGAAACAGATTACCCTGTCCATCCAGTTCCGATCATCACTGGAAAATCTGATGAAATCCCTTTACTCGTGCCATCCATTCTTCGTCAGGTGCATCAAACCCAATGAGCTGAAGAAACCCTTGGTAAGGAGAACTTTTCATGTTCGTACATATTCACATATTTTATAAATAAATTCTATTATCTCTAAATAGGTTTTAACCCTTTTCTGCCATATTAGATATTCGATCGCGGCCTCATTGTTCGGCAGCTCCGCTACGCAGGTTTGATGGAAACAGCTCGCATTCGACGTGCGGGATTCCCAATTCGCCATTCTTACTTCGACTTTGTGAACCGTTATCGATTCCTCGTTCACAACATCCCACCGCCTCACAAGACTGATTGCCGAGTAGCAGCCGGGAAAATCTGCAAGGAGGTGCTCTCGGAGCACACTGAGTTTCAACTCGGAACTACCAAAGTATTCCTGAAAGACTCTCACGATGTGTACTTGGAAGAGATGCGAGAAAAGATATTGGAGAAGTATATACTGGTGCTTCAAAGGAACATAAGGCGCTGGATAGCGAGAAGGCGATTCTTGCAGATGAAGGCTGCAGCTCTGGTTATTCAGAAGCACTGGAGGGCACGAGGGTACAGACAGAGATACTTGGCTATGCGCAGAGGATATCTACGCTTACAAGCGTGTATCATGTCTCGCCAGCTAACGGCCATGCACACCAGAACAAGAAAGGCAATGATACAAGGGCAAGCTCTTGCCAGAGGGTTCATGGTTAGAAAAGTGGTAAGAGAAAAGGGTAAATATATCAAACAACAGCTCGTCCTGCTGAGAAAGAAGAGGGATGAAGAGCTGGAAGAGATGAAGAAGAAGGGAACACAAAACTATGAACAAAAGGCGAATGATACCCTTGACAAGAGAGTTAACACCCTGTTCCAGAATATTTGGGTAGAGAGGATTGGTGAGAATATCACACCCACCAAGAAGAATGCCCACGTCGATGACAGCTATGTTGATGACATGTTTGAGTTCCTCCAAGATGGCTCTGCAGACAACCAACTGAAGGGAAGTGTTATGGTAATACTACTCTCTTTTTCTTATTATTTGTATCACCCATTATTATTTATGTTGACCCCTTTTAAAGACGGTTTCAGAAGGTTGGAAAATTTGGGTGTATTTCTGCTTTGTAATAAAATCAAAGTTAAAGTAAATGTAATTAAATTCCAGGTGCGACAGCAGAGTGAGCACCAGCAGGCAGATATAGATATGCCGGAAGTGGAGGAGCCCGAAGAAGACCTGTCCGCCTATGACTTCAGGAAGTTTGCAGCTACGTACTTCACGGGCAACAGCAGCTACCAGCACAGCCGGCGCGCCCTCCGCCGCCCGCTGCTGGAGTGCGGAGACGAGGGCTGGGCCGCGGCCCGAGCCCTGTGGGTTGCCCTGCTGAGGTTCATGGGAGACCTACCCGAGCCCAGAGATGCCGGTGATGCAGATGCTATTCCGGTCATGAGCAAACTGACGGAAACCCTGGGCAGGGCTTTCCAGAATTCAGAAGAATATCAGGTGCATAACCTCAAATTTTATGCTGTAACAATTTTTATCTTGTTTAAATTTAAATTTCTGGTATCAAATCTAAGGTTTTGCAATCAGGTAGGTGTAAATAGCAATCTTATCAACTTTCTGATTAAAATATCAATTTTCTGATAGGCAAATCTTTCATTCAGCTACATTATAGGCATACATACTCTTCTGATGAAATACATGGTGTCCAGAAATTGGTGAAACTACCCTACATTTGGAGTCGAAATTGCGTTAAAACTTTCTTTGATTTGAGCTTTAGTTTTCCAGTAAATTAAGTTTGAAATTAAAATTTACTCAATGAATCAGAAGGGTCGACCCTGAGCCAAACGGCGCCTGGCGCTAGTAAAAACTTCAAGGGCGCTGTGTTAGGTATCATCAGCGCCTTGGAACCTTGGTTCCTTGGCCCTTGACAAGTCTATGCCAGCCCTGACTGTCAGCTATTTATTGTCTTTTAAAATGTGTTTAATTTATTTAACCCTTATGGCAAAAAAAGAGGAAAACGAAAATAAATTCTCAAACAATGTGTCATGTTCATGCTGTAGGTATTGAGCTCCTCAAAAAGTAATGCTTTTTTATTATACAAGGTGCAAACAATATGTCATATTCATGCTGAATTGAATTCCTAAAAAAGTAATGCTTTTCTATAATACAAGGTGCACACAATATTTGTCATATTCATGCTGTAAAAGCCTTTTTAGGCGTATATATAAATAAATAAATAAATAAAAAAATAATTGAATTCCTAAAAAAGTAATGCTTTTCTATAATACAAGGTGCACACAATATGTCATATTCATGCTGAATTGAATTCCTAAAAAGTAATGCTTTTCTATAATACAAGGTGCACACAATATGTCATATTCATGCTGAATTGAATTCCTAAAAAGTAATGCTTTTCTATAATACAAGGTGCACACAATATGTCATATGCTGAATTGAATTCCTAAAAAAGTAAAAGAAATAGCTTGGTTTATAATAATAAATTTACAGGTTGCTTTATCAGTATTTTGAGCTATGCTACATTGTAGGCAATTTGCAGTTTGAACATGGCCAGTCAGCTAACATCTGTCGCAATAATAAAAAACTAAAATACTTGCAGAACTTAATAATAAAATTATTAAATTTGATTTACACAAAATTTTTAGCATTGCTATCAATACAAATTAATTTACAAAAAAAGGATTATGAAATGATTGTCAACTTTTGCAAGGTTATCTGTGTTGTATCCCAAACAAACAATTCAACGTTTTTTACCTAAAAACTACCTTAACTGTGAAATTAGCATTACCTTGGTGCATTGCAGTGTTTTAGAGTTTTTAACGCATTTCATTACTGTGCATGAAAATACCAAAGTAAAAAAATTGATTTTATATAGTCTTTTCTATTATTTCAAATCTAATTTTCAATATTAAATTTGGCTCTGAGATATTTACAAAATTCAACCCGTCTCATAGGAGTTAAATTGCAAATTTATAAAAAAAAAATCAATTTATTGGTAATCCGGTTAATTATTTTTCCTGCTTGTACTGCTCAAAAAAGAGTGAAAAATTTACATGAAATTAATTTTTTTTTAATTTTTCTTTATTTAGTGTTTTTTTTGGTTTTTTACAATTTTTGGATGTGGTGGTTGAATATTACAATAAATTATTAAAGTTAGGTTATGCCTAGAAATGCATAGACTGATAAATTTTATCATTATGTACTAATGTGCTTTCTACTTTCTAAACCTAGTTTTGTTTTAGAATGTGATATCTAATAATGAGAGCGCATACACTAGTGAAAAACAACGCAAAAAGATGATAAACATGACATTGAAAAGACAAACCAAAATACGGGATGAACTTCACAGAGGACTTTTAGAAGATAAGCAAACAAACGACTTCTATGAATTGTGGCTCAGTGGAAGAACTTCTAACTTAGAAAAGCTTCACTTCATTATCGGTCACGGTATTCTAAGACCGGAATTGAGGTAAATTTAATTCACACATTTAAATTGAACTTTTATGAACACTTTTGTATTTTATTGTTTATTTGATGTTTCTGTATGATTTTAGTGATGAGATTTACTGCCAGTTGTGCAAGCAACTTTGCAATAATCCAACTAAAGCTTCGCACGCCAGGGGTTGGATTTTGATGTCTCTTTGTGTGGGCTGCTTCGCCCCCAGCGAGCGGTTCGCCAACTACCTTCGCGCATTCATACGGGAAGGTCCTCCCGGATATGCACCCTACTGTGATGGTCGCCTTAACAGGACTCTCAAGAATGGCCCGCGAACACAGCCTCCTAGCTGGATAGAACTCCAGTCAACCAAATCTAAAACACCCATTGTGCTTACTGTCACCTTTATGGATGGAACTACTAAAACTGTACAAGCAGACTCGGCTTCTACAGCTGAAGAGGTTGGGAACCAAATTGCGGAGGCCATCGACCTTAAAGACATGTTCGGCTTTTCACTATTCATCAGTCTGTTTGATAAAGTGCTTTCACTGGGCAGCGAAGGTGATCATGTGATGGACGCTGTTTCCCAATGTGAGCAGTATGCCAAGGAACAAGGAGGCACGGAGAAGAATGCCCCCTGGAAATTATTCTTCCGCAAGGAACTCTTCTCCCCGTGGCACAACCCGGTTGAAGACCCCATCGCCACTAATCTCATATACCATCAAATAACAAGAGGTGTTAAATTTGGCGAATACAGATGTACAACTGAGAATGATATAGCCGTGTTGGCCGCTCATCAATATTACGTAGAATATGGTCATAAACTGGATCCTGTAGTATTACAAAAAGTGGTAAACAATTATATTCCAAACCAATTCTTGCAAGCTGGAGACAAAGCTGTTGTTAAATGGGAAGCCTTGATTAAGACTGCTTTTGAAAGCAGTAGCTCCATTAAACAACGTGTTGATCCTATTCATTGTAAAGAAGACGTGGTTATCTTTGCTAAACTCAACTGGCCAATTCTCTTCTCCAGATTCTTCGAGGCAATCAGAACAAAGGGAGCGTCGGTAACAAAGGATAATGTTATTATCGCCGTCAATTGGACAGGAATATATATTGTTGACGACCAAGAGCAAATTCTTCTAGAACTTTCGTTTGTGGAAATTACTTATGTCGGCTTCAATAGAGACAAAAACTCCAAATTCGGTAAGTTCACGCTAATGACTATTCAAAAAGAAGAAATCGTATTTGATTGTCTGGACGCAGAAGATCTGAGTAACTTGGTCATCTTCTTGATAGATGGTCTCAAAAAGCGATCACTGTATGTCATTGCCCAGAAAGACGTCAAGGAATCAGCAGACACTTCGTCCTTCCTGGAGTTCAAGAAGGGCGATCTGATTACTTTGGTAAATGATGTGGGTGATACGATCATGACGTCAACCTTTGGCAATGGAGAGTGCAATGGTCGCTCAGGAATATTTTCAACAGAGCATGTATATGTATTACCAACAATGAGTAAACCTCCGCAAGATATTTTGAATCTGTTTAAGAAAGATGGTGCAATGGACAAATATAAACAAGAGAAATCCAAGTACAATACAATGCAGCGCAAGAAAATGCACACCTTACAGAAATACGCCCAGGAACACTTCAGAGAAAACTATAATGCCACGGCCACAATATCCAAAGCCTCGGCAATCATGACAGTTAGAAAGGGAGCATCGGAAGAGTTGTGGAGACACGGGCGAGAACCAATCAAACTGCCACTTCTGCAAAAGTTGCAAGGCAACGCAATGCTTTGTAAAGAAGCCTGTTCCATATTCGTCAGCGTGCTGAAGTACATGGGTGATATGCCCGCCCCCAGACCGCGTATCGCCTCGGAATACACAGACGAGATATTTGGTCCCGCTTTGAAACATGAAGTTCTCAAGGATGAAGTTTATTGCCAAATCATGAAACAGTTGACGAACAATCGCATCCAGTTGAGTGAAGAGCGTGGCTGGGAATTGATGTGGCTAGCTACCGGTTTGTTCTCGTGCAGTCAGACCCTTGCCAAAGAATTGGTAGAGTTTTTGAAAACACGTCCTCATCCTATTGCCAAGGAATGCCTCCAACGGTCATATAAGTCTCAGAAGAGCGGACAACGACAGTATCCACCATACTTGGTGGAAGTGGAAGCCATACAACATCGCAGCTTGCAGATTTACCACAAGGTTTACTTCCCAGATGATACTGACGAGGCTTTCGAAGTTGATTCCACTACAAAAGCTAGAGATTTATGCCTTCAAATAGCTGAGAGACTGGACCTCAGAAATAGTGATGGATTCAATTTGTTCGTTAAGATTGCCGACAAGGTATTCTCAGTACCAGAGAACTACTTCTTCTTTGACTTCATACACGAGCTCATAGACTGGATTAAACAATCGCGACCGGGACGTAATAGTAAGTCATATTTACATCAATTCGTATCTTAGTCAAAGTTATTTTTGTACATATGAGGAGTACCTAATAAATACTCACTTATTTATTACAGCTGGTGCTCCAATACAATTCCAATATCAGATATTCTTCATGAAGAAGCTGTGGATTAACACTATCCCTGGGAAGGATGTCAATGCCGATCAGATATTCTATTATCCTCAAGAGTTGCCCAAGTATCTGCGCGGATATCACAAGTGCGGTAAATCTGATGCAGTCATGCTGGCTGCTTTGATATACCGGGCGAGATATGGAGAAGATATTTCCCAAATGGCCGGCGCTGCTTTCCAACTGCAGAGCCTTTTGCCAGTGGACTTCTTGAAACTGCAGCCGCAATCCGAGTGGCGCAAGCAGATAGGAACTGCCTACATGAGGGATAGCGAAAAGACTCCGGAGCAAGCCAAGGAAGCCTTCCTCAATATTCTTTACCAATGGCCAACATTTGGCACGGCCTTCTTTGAAGTCAAGCAGACGACAGATGCCAGCTACCCTGAAGTGGTTATTATTGGCATCAACAAGAACGGAGTCAGCATCATTCACCCTCAAAACAAGGTAAGATTAATCAATTATTACTGGTTCAACAAATACCGTTCATATTAGTAACACGCACATATTATGAAAATAATTTATTTATACACCTAAAAAGGCTTTTACATAAAAATGATATATGATGCAGTGTACATAGGAGAATATCTGTATTATATAGAGAATAATATGTAATAGTATTTAGATGTAATCCATTATAAAGCAGGTACAAAATAGATCTATGAATACACAAATATAAAATTGTGATTACAAGTAAAATGAGAATATAATGAACTAATGATGAAACAATAATAGTAAATCGTAACAGTAACATAAAATAAAATAGAAATTAGAACAATACTCCATATTAGACAAATCACTAAAACTACATTACAAAAACTACCATAATTTGCAGGATTCAACAAAGTGCTGGTATAGATTACGCTTAGTTCTATAAATGATGTCATTAAATATACCAATAGAACCTCCAAACTTGTTGCCTAGAAGATGCATCCTATTGTTTAGTGAATGTGTCTGAGTTGGTTGCGTATGTATTACAGAAGAATGTTACATTTTGTCTTGTGTTTCTACATGTCGGTACATGGAATTTTATAGTGACGACGATGGCAGGGCTGTCAATTAAGTTATTAATGAGTCTGTGTAATACAACCAGGTCTGACATAATTGTGCTGTCAGACAGCGTTATTAGGTGTAATTGATTAATCAAACTGACATAATGAATGTATTCAATTGGAATAATTTTGAGCTTAAAATTTATTTACCTAAGAAATTTGTGCTGAACTCGTTACATATATTGTTAGAGTGAATTGTATACAAAGGGGTCAAATAGGTGAATTATATTCCACTTGACTTCTAACTAATGGAATATAGCATTCTCATACAATCTAATTACTTAAAATCTATTAAAGTTCTGCAAAGGAACCAAGCATCTTTGAAGCCTTATTGGTCATGTTGTTTATATGTGCAATGAATGGCAAGTTTTCATTGAATATTACAACCAAGTCACAAATTTCCGACACCGGTATTAATTAAATATCATTTAATGCATATTCATGTAAGATATTATAATGATAACAACAACAATCACGGATGGTTCAGTTGAAACGTCACAATGACAGAAAAGTGAAAAAATCGTTATTAATGAACTTCTTACGTTTTTATTCAATAAAGTAGATATGTTAGACGAAGTGTCAATCATACAAATTTGTTCCACGCACTTCAGTGAAGACGAGGTGGAACTATCGAAAGATCTTCTGTACTCAGAGGTTGACGACAGAAGAATCACCAGGAAGGGAGATGGAAAAAAGGTAAAGAACCTTTACAATTTGATCAAAATAATAAAAGAAACCGAGCAAACCGATAAGCCAACTTTTGTGGCTAAAAACCTGCACAAATTACCTCCAGTTTGTTTTGATTCAGTTGACACAACCTCACTTTTAAAAGATATTTTGTCTTTGAAAACTGAGCTCTTTACCATAAAGGTACAAATGTGCAAACAAAATGATGTAGAAGAGCTAAGAGAGCAGATGATATGCAGAAATGTTAATAAAAAAAAATGATAATTCTAAACGTATCGAAGAAATGCCCTTGGTTAATGTCAAGGTCACGGAGCAGGACAGTATTGGTACGCACACCAAACAAAAGACGTATTCTAATGCACTAGCTAATAAATCAAGCTTAGAAACCCAGAAACCGTTAGACAACGGCCTGCGGTCCGATACAAGGACATCTCAGAATTATTTAAACAAGATAATACCGGTTTTACGATTGTGAAAAAACGAAAAGTAAATAAAAATGACAAGGGAACAGGGCCCATATCTAATATCAAGGCAGCTCCTCTAAGAACGGCAATCTGTGCCTCAAGATTCAAACAGAAATGAGTGCTGATGACCTCAAAAAATATGTTACTTCCAAGAATCAATCTTTTATAGACGTAGAGTGGATTAAACCATTCAAACCGACCCCATTCAAAATAACAATCCTCGTGCAGAAAATCAGTATTTTTATGGAGAAAGATTTTTGGCCCGAAGGAATAGTGTATCCAATCTTCAAAGAAATAAATCACAGCTCAGACAAAAGTTCAAACAATACACATAATGGATCCTCTTAAAATTATTACTACCAATTGCAGATCAGTGAGAAGGACGGTGAAATTTATTCACGACATATGTGAAGAATATGATGTCATTTTATTACAAGAAACATGGCTATTACCCACTGACATTAATTATCTTTCAGAAATAAACCCAAAATTTTCAAGCTTGGGCACATCTGCCATAGATACAACTACCGTCAATATACGAACTGCCTTATTATGGGTGATTTTAATGCCGATCCAAGAACATTATTTGGGGAAGATTTATTTTCATTCTGCAAAGAAAACAAATATCACTGTATCGATATTGAAAAACTGCCAGAAAATTCTTACACATATGTTAGTGATGCACATAACACAACGAGCTGGTTAGATCACTGCATAGGGACGGCCACAATTCAAAAGATGACAATAAATATTTCTGTAAAGTACGATGTTGACTGGACAGACCACCGGCCATGTCAATTTGCTTAGAAACAACAGGTACAACCGCAAGTGAGGAAATTTCCCCGATGGCTTTGGATCCAGTAAAATGGAGAGCAAATATCATGTCCTATTCTGCAACAGCATCATTTTTAACAAACCGCATTAAATGTAGCAGCGGGGTCGAACTCTGTAAAAAGTCAGAATGCAAAAATAACTTTCATAAAGATGCCATCGACGAACTATATGGGAGGATTGTAGAGTCACTGAGCACTGCCGCTAAAAACGTCTTTGAAAGTGGGCGCAAACATAATAGAACCACATCCAAACATATTCGTGGATGGAATGACAATGTATCGATTCATTATGAAGCATCACGAAATGCACTTATGAAATGGATTGAAAATGGAAAACCCCGGTCGGGTCCCTTGGCAGAAAATAGAAAAATACTGAGAAGAAAGTTTAAATGTGAATTAAGAAAATGTCAAAAAACAGCGAAATAAATAAAAATGGACAAAATATCAGGTGCAATTGAGAACAGAGACTTTAAAAAATTTTGGCAAAAAACAGGCAACGTTTTAAAAGCTAAAACACAGATATCCACCCATATTGAAGGAGACTCGGACTCAGAAAAGATTGCTAATATTTTCATAACCAACTTTTCAAAAATTTCGGAAAGAAACGAACCCACCATCTTAGAAAAACCATGCAAAGATGAGGACGAAAACATAATCGTTACGAAAGATATGGTCAAAACAGCTGTAAAACCAATGAAAGCTGGAAAATCGCCCGGTTATGATAGCCTGAGCATTAAACACGTTAGAAATTGTCAATCGTCCGCCATATTGTCTACCAGTGTTGACGTATTTTGACAGCTGCTTCAACTTACCTAGCTTTAACAATCATAATACTAGAAAATCAAACTAAAAAAGTGGTTAACTCGTCTAATCAGGATAGTGCGCGTTGGGACAGTGAATTTTTTATCCCACAAATTATCTCGCTAAGGCGGAATACTCGTCATTATTCTGGTGTTTGTCCCACAAAATACAATTCAGTGCAAAAGTGACTCGATCATTATATAAACACAAATAACCTATCCCAAAGGCGTTTTTAGCGTCACAAAGGCTCTGCCATCTCTCATACAAGAAACAAGCATTGTGTCGTTTTTTTCTTTTTGTGTGAAACTTTGAAAAACTACCTTTAAAATGAATACACTATGCTCCATCTGTAAAAAAAACATTGACACCCCGTCAGACTTCATCTCATGTTGTATCTGCGACGATAATTACCACTTCATTTGTGCCGATATCGCAGAGACCTCACGGCGAGGAACTAAGATTTTACAGTGGCGCTGCAAACTTTGCACAAAAACACAAAAAAACTCCAAAAAAAATACGTTTGAAAAAAATCTAGAACTGACATCTATCGAGAAACCTAATAAACAACCTTCATCAACACCAAAATCTACAATTGCCGCCTCATCATACGCCAGTGTGAACTTACCACCAACAACCACAGATGGCACTAGTAATCTGACAATCGATCTATTTTTAACTGAATTCGCAAATTTCAAAGACTCAGTTAATGAATCTGTTGGAAAAAAATACGATGCAATCCTGCTCCAAAATAATGAAATATTAAAAACCATTCAAAACATATCTCAACAGCAAGAAGATTTAAAATATCGAATAAATAATTTGGAAAAACTACATGAACAAGTAAACTCAGCCTTAAATTCAAGACTTGAGGTCTTAGAAAAAAAAAGCGAAAAAAATAAAGAAAATGAAATAAAAATTTGTCTCTTGACTGAACGAAATGAAGACCTAGAAAAAAGAATAATAGCGATCGAGATTGACCAAGAAAACAGGAACAGACGAATCAACAATACTTGTTTGGAACTTCGAGGACTTCCAGAATTCAAAGAGGAAACATCACAAACCTTAAAAGACATTATATTCAACACCAGTAAAATAGTAGACTGCCAACTAAATACAAATGATATTTATAATATATATAGAGTATCACAAAGAAACAAAAATATTCCTCCAACAGTTAAACCTAGGTCAGTGGTAATTAACTTTAATTCAATACCGTTAAAAGAGGAACTCCTTAATGCTATAAAAAAATATAATAGGTCTTGCGAAAATATTGGGGACAAACTAAACACGGGAACAATCGGATTGTCTGGCCCAATTACACCCATATACGTCTCAGAACTCCTCACGTCTAAAGGCAAACGGCTTTGGTATCTAGCTCGCCAACGTGCGACGGAATGTAAATATAGGTTCGTCTGGACGAAAGCAGGTCTAATCTACATGAAAAAAGATGACTCTTCTCGACCTATATTAATAGACTCAGAACAAGCTATACCGAAGCTCTGACTACCTGCTCTTTATTCTGATTATCGTGATAAAACTACTGACTACCGCTTTATATCGCCATTTCATACTCTATTACATAACAGCACTATATTATATGAACACCTAGGTTTTTGCATAACTCCAATTTGTACTGGAACAATTTTAATCCTAATTTTAATTTTAACTTTAATTTTAATCTTTATTCTCTCTAGAATGGTAACTACACTTATTATAAGATTATTATTTGATTTATTAGTAATATTACTAATAATTCGGCAAAAGAGAACTCTAATCAACATATTTTATATAACCCAGATATTACTTATTTTTCATACTTATACTACTTTTTACTGTCTTTTGAAAGAGAAAATGCCACACACCAACTACATACGTTATTTATTTCCTGGATTTTATTTCAGATATTATTTCTTACTCATATATATTTTAATTTTCCTAATTACATCATTTTGTTTACAGTTTTGTCGCTACATATTTCGTACTACAAGTATTTATATGATAATAAAATACTGTTTTATAACTTTACCCAGAAAACAACAATTAATTTTTGAATTCTAATGGTAATAAACGATCTTCAACATGAAATCGATAGTATCTTAGTGCCAAATACTGAAATAATTTTTGAAAACATTAACAAAATTATGCAATTTAATTGGGAATCTAATAGGATTAATATTGTTCATCAAAATATTAGAACGATGGGAAACTTGGATGATTTTCTTATATTTTTGGAAAAAATAAAAGCTGTGGTAAAGTTCCATGTACTAATTCTCACTGAATGCAGGTTAAATGATTCATACATAGCCAAACAAATTTCAGGCTATAACGAATACCATACAACATCGCATATTAACCAAAATAGCGGAGTAGTAGTATATATCGACAACACATTAAATTCCTTAGTACAAGAAATAAACATAAATCAGTGTAATTGTTTAAAAATCAACATTAATGAAACTTTAGGTATCCTAGCTATCTACCGATCACCATCGTTCAATGACATCCAAGATTTCCTGGAAAATCTTATTGGTGAGTCAAAAAAAACTAAGGATTATGCACAATATGTACTGATCGGGGACATGAATATAAATACTATAGGAGAAGTATTGCATAGGCAGTCCGACGACTACTTATGTGCTATGGCTGAAAGTAACTTTATTTCCAATATTAATTCTCCAACTAGGGTACAAGGTAGCTCTAGCTCATGTTTGGATCATATATATACCAGAAATATAACAAATTCAAATGCATTTGTAATACATAATACAATCACTGATCATTACACCACTGCAATCAGTATCCCAAACTCAACACCCAAAAAACATAAAATTAATCACAAACAGATTATCGATTATGAGGCTTTATTAAATGATCTTAATAATAAAAATTGGGAATATGTTTATAAAGAGACTGAAGTTAACAATGCTCTAAACTATTTTATTAATGAAATCAATACATTCATAACAAAACACACAATAACTAAACGCATTCCATATAGTAAAATACATCTCACACCATGGATTACCAACGGCATTGTTAAATCTATACACAAAAGAAATCACCTTCATAAAATAGCTAAACGAGACCCATTGAACGATACTAAACAGCAAAACTATTACCGTTACCGTAATATTTGCAAAACCGTTATTCGCAAATGTAAAGAGCGTTATTATAAATTCTTACTTGATAAGGATAATTCGTCTACGCGTCATTATGAAGAAACCCTTCAGATACTCGAGCGACGCTCTCTTCAAGGAGTTTAATGTGCTTGATGTTCGACAGTGTTACATAAAAAAAATAACAATCTGCGTCCACAAAAACAAAAACAAAACGATAACAGTCGATCATAATCATCACACCAGAAGTAAGAGCAGAAACGACCTTTCTATTCCAACTAGCAATACTGCGGCTTATCAAAAAGTTTTCTCATACCTGGGACCAAAAATATACAACAAAATCCCCTCTCAATTTAAACTATGTGAATTATCAGCCTTCGGTACTAAAATTACTAAATGGTTATTAGACTTAGGTAGGACAGATTCCGAAAAATTATTAAAAAACGTAGTCTGAGTTGATTTCCTCGATTTTGTATTTTGTATTTACCTAAAAAATATTTTTTTTATTTTTCTTTCTTACATTGATATATTATATTTTTATTTTATATTTTACATGTACCTATCTGGATTTTATTGTTCATTACTGCTAAATTGTATTTTCCTAAAAAAATATTTTCTTTCTATTTTTCTTTCTTACATTTATATGTTATATTTTAATTTTATTTTATATTTTACATGTACCTACCTGGAATTATGTACACGCAACCTGCCAATTTGACTGTCCTAAAACGGGAAACTTCCTAGTTGGACAGTCAAAGCTTCCTTTTATATTTGTATATCTTGTATGTAATAAATGTAATAAAAAAAAAAAAATAAAAAAAAATGCTGGTGAAAAAATAAACACGCTTCTAGCAACGCTATTCACACAGATACTTCAACATATGCATATGCCAAGGAACTTCTCACGTACAATTATAGTACCGTTAGTTAAATCCAGACAAGTTTAAGGTTATTTACGTCCGACAATCAATTTGGTTTTAAATCTAAATTGTCAACAGATTGGCAATATTCAGTTTGAAACAAAGTATTGAATATTACAAGGCAAGAAAAACAACAGTGTATGCTTGCTTTCTAGACTTAAGTAAAGCTTTCGACCGAGTATCTCATGCACTGCTTTGGAAAAAACTAAAAGGAAGGAAGATGCCCAGTTCAATAATTAACATTCTGGTAGTCTGGCATGGACAAAATATCAGGTGCAATTGAGAACAGAGAATTTTTGGCAAATACAGGCAATGTTTTAAAAGCTAAAACACAGATATCCACCCATATTCACCAACAAGAGAAACCAAGTTATCTGGAAAAATAAAATGTCAGCACCAGTGAAAACTGAATGCGGCGTCAGATAAGGTGGAAGCTGATCACCGATTTTATTTAACGTCTATATGAATGATTTAAGCTATAAACTCACCTCGGCAAATGTAGGTTGTACCTGGGAAACATTTGCATAAATAACATTGCGTACGCAGATGACATGGTTATTTTGTCTCCAAGCATTAAAGCATTGAGAAAGCTGTTAAAGATATTCGAAGAATATGCCGCTGAACATAGCATGGTCTACAACCCAACTAAATCTGTGTTACTAGTATTGAAGTCGGGCGCAGGCCCTACAAAAGTACTACCCGTATGCCTAAACGGCACAAAAATAACTGAAAAACCGGAGATCAAATACTTAGGACACATCGTAACAGTGGAGCTCGATGATAATATGGATATTGGGCGACAGAGAAGATCACTGTGCCTCAGAGCAATTATGATTTCTCGACGATTTAATAAGTGTAGCCCAAAAGCAAAAAGGCAACTTTTTAACGCATACTGCACCTACCTGTAAGTCTAAACGGCACAAAAATAACTGAAAAACCGGAGATCAAATACTTAGGACACATCGTAACAGTGGAGCTCGATGATAATATGGATATTGGGCGACAGAGAAGATCACTGTGCCTCAGAGCAATTATGATTTCTCGATGATTTAATAAGTGTAGCCCAAAAGCAAAAAGGCAACTTTTTAACGCATACTGCACCTACCTGTAAGTCTAAACGGCACAAAAATAACTGAAAAACCGGAGATCAAATACTTAGGACACATCGTAACAGTGGAGCTCGATGATAATATGGATATTGGGCGACAGAGAAGATCACTGTGCCTCAGAGCAATTATGATTTCTCGACGATTTAATAAGTGTAGCCCAAAAGCAAAAAGGCAACTTTTTAACGCATACTGCACGAGCCTATATACCTCGGAGCTGTGGACTAACTTCAACAAAACATCTCTAAAAAGAATGGAAGTACAGTACAACAATTCCTACCGAATACTTTTTGGGCTTTCCTGGTACTGCAGTGCCACTGAGATGTTTGTAGAACGTGCTCCCGGATTCCGAGCACTAATGAAACAACGGATCACCAGCTTTCGAACGCCACTAGCCACAAGCGAACTTCTGGGAGGGACTTATTTACAAGCGATGGAGCCAATTCCCGAAGTCATAGATTAAAAAAATATAAACATATATATTTTTTTAATATTTTTTCTTTTTAAAAAAAACTTAAGTCTCATTATGTTTTTTTTTTGTATTATTATTTGTTTTTTTTTCGTTTACTGTGGTACCTTACAATATTTTTTATATTTAATTTATATATTCTTTGTATAATATGGAGCTCGTGGGATTGCACCTTCCTCCCCGAGATCTGGAATAAACAAGAAAAAAAATATATATATATTAAATTAGAAATAGTATTACTTGAAATTTCAGTATGTTAAAAAATAAAGCATTTTGTTAACACCTTTGATGAAGTTGATCTAAGTTAGTCTGTAAAATTTGGCAATCGTATACATTTCGTATTCTTTTATATATTTTTTAAGTCGTCTGCAAATAGTAGGACTTCAACATCTTTAAATTGGTCAACAATGTCATTGATGAATAATTCGAAAAATATTGGGCTGAGATGGGACCCTTGAGGAACCCCACTTGTGGCCTTAAATGTATAAGATTGCACAGAATTAATCTTTACGCTAAGCACCCTATGGTATATTGATTTAGGCCTAATTCTGATATCCGCATATAACCATGTCAGTTAATAATAAAATGTCATATGAGAAGGTGGGTGAATTAATTTTAACTTGCTGCAATTTGTGAGGCGGGTTTGGGTACTGCTGCCCCGGGTACCATTTACTGGATAACCAACACCTCTGCCATAGGTCACCCCAAGTGGTTCGCTACGTTTGGTGATTTTGCAGGGGTGCCCGGTTTCATCGGGTGAGGTGTGTTCAGGATGTGTGGTGGTGACCTACGTGGTCTGAGAGGGGCTGGTTTGGGTGGACCCTTTAACCTCTCCAATTGATCTCTCGACCATACGCCTTGCGCTGCAGTGAGAGGGATATATTTATACGTCACTCCTGCACATACTGATCCCTAGATTCCTACCCATCCCAAGTTAAGGGAAGGAAAAAGGTATGAATCTTTTTCCTACCCTGAACTTCCATCCCTCAGGGTATATGTCATCTGCAAAGATGACATATGCCCTGAGGGAAATTATTTTCCCCAGGGCCTAATGTGGGGTTAATGTAAAAAAAAAATTTAAAATTTGTACGCATTTCTAAAACATTTTTATTTTTAAGAGTATGTTATGTTTGTTTATCAGTTTTTTGCATGGCTTTTGATAATTATAGAAATTCCATTAAAATATTTGATTCGCAAATCAATATCACCCTTTTTTTTCTCTCCTCCATTTCCTTCCAGAGGTCAGTTAAATGTTCTCTTTATTGGAGGGTTGTTGTTGGTCCTATCCGGTTTCATTTTTATTCCGTTAGGCAAAATATTTTTATTAAAAAGTATAAGTTTTGCCAGCTTAGGGTCTTCAAATTATACTTTCGTGGGCCTGGTTTTGTTTGAAATTTTACTACCAAGCCTGTAAATTTTAAGTTCTTCGGGTTTGAACTCACTATTTCACTAATGACAGCTGAGACTTTTTTTATTGTAATAATATATATACATGTAGCATAAGGTAAATCAGTAAATGGCAAAAAAAAGAGTTTTGAGTTGAGTAGGCAAAGTCGCTCCTTAGTTATGTTTCTAGCGATGTAAAATATTGTCAGTTAACTAGCTGTAGTTCCCGGCGTTGCCCGGACTTTATACTAAGTTTTTCAAAATCTGCTGTAGACAGTAATTTTCCTCTTATTTTGAACGTCAACGGTGGGGGTGATTTTTGAAATTTCATGTAGACAGTGAACTTCCTCCTGTTTTGAATGCAAAGTGTGCAAAATTTCGTCAATCATTAAATAGTAGATTTGTATAAAAAGCTAAGATATGCCGCCCGCCACAGACACTCTTTTTTTATATATAAAATAATATGGAATTTTCTTGAACCAAAGGATATAAGTGAAGAACACAACAAGGTCGAAATTTTGAGTACTTTTTACTTATCCTCTTTTTCCTTTCACATACAGATATATGTAGGTTGAAAAATCATTAATCTTAATTTGGCATCAAGAATGCAAACATAATGACAAATTTATTAGATTGCAATCGATCGATTGTGATAATTATTTATTGAGATGAAATCAATCCATTTGCCATTTACCGTAACTTTACTTTTGATAAGACTAAATTATTTATATATTATTCAACAGAGATGTACAGATTTTTTTGGTGATAAAAATAAGAGATTATAGTACATATTTACAAATCACAATAATTTAGTTAACCTACTTGGGAGTTAATTTTATATACTAGAATAATTTGAAGTTGACCATAATAGTTAATTTGAAATTTCCTGTTTCAGAACATATTGGTGACTTATCCATTCTCGGAGTTGGCCAACTGGTCTTCTGGTAATACCTACTTCCACATGACGCTTGGCAACTTCATGAGGGGATCCAAACTACTCTGTGAAACATCTCTCGGATACAAGATGGATGACCTCATTTCTTCATACATTGATCACATGAAGATTGCGGCCGAAAAGAAATAGTGAACAACCAATGTCTTTCGAACAGCTATTATCTCAAGTATTTATTGATAACATCATGGTGCTATGTCCCAAGGTGGGATTTGGCCTTCTCCATAAATGTTCTCCTTCGAATCGCCATTTACCTCCAATTCTCAAGTCTTCCCATTCTGTTCCAATATTTTTCCAACAGTCAACCTACCTTTTCCTCTGGGTCACTTCAAGTATTGATTTTTGGTATTCATTCTACATGGCTAGCCAATCGCTGTCTTCCGAACCCACAAGATCTAATATTTGAAAAAATTATCTTTAACTAACTATCTATCTACACTTATTGTGCAATCATCTTTTATGCCTGAGCTGTGAGATAAGCTTAATTAGTCAATTTTTCTTCAGCATGCAAAAACTCCATACAACAAAATATGATAGACACAAAGTCACAATGAACATGTCTCTTGTGCACAACTTCTTCAGAATACGTAATAATAGCCCTTGAGTGCGTTTGTGATTGTGCATGTTTTAGTGATTTATGTGGTGACAGTACGATATTAAACCTTTCGTCAAACGGGTCGGTAAGAAATTGTCATAAACCAAATGCTGTTAGACCCTGCGTAGAAAAGTTTCACACTGAACTGCACTGCAGATCGTTGCCGATATAGCGAACTTAATTTTCTGCACAGGGTTTTGCAGCATTCGGTTTATGTCGATTGCTTACCAACCCATGGGACGACAGGCTTAAATTGACACAAAATACAGTTTTTAAGACGTTATCCTTTGAAAATCATTTTAATTATTGTAGCGGCACTTCTGGGTGTCGGAAAATGACGGTTACAGACATGTGTCCAAAGTTTTTAAATTGACAAGTATAGGTCAGAGAGCAAACAAAAGCGTTAAAATCATTATTATGTATGTATATTTATTTGAAGGTTTTGCGCTGTTTAAAACCAATGGTGCGCTCTCAGATTTATTTAATAACTTGAGTAATATCTGCATAACATTTTTTGTAAATAATATTATCTTATTTGTATATGTATTAGGTAGTCACAAAATATGAATTACAACAATAAAACAAATTTGTAGTTTAATACGGTTGCTTATTTTTTTATATATTTATTTTTCTTCACTTGAATACGCTTATTTTATTACAAAAAAGTTGCTTAGGATGGCCTTTGTCTAAATGTGAAAGTAAGAAAGGCTGATAGAAAAGGAAAAGACCAATCAAAAATACATTCTATGTTTAAACTTCTGAATTGGTAATTTGAGATACGTAGCACAGACCGATGAATTTCCTTCCCTTGATCAAATTGATATTAACTTTGTTTCCATCATACTCCAGGTTGATTCCTATTCCAACTTCCCGCAGGAGGAGAGTCACCTTGTGTTCTTGACGATGAACTTTGTAATCAAACCAGGAGTTGGAGCGGTACCCGTACTGCAGGGCTGGGAGCTTCTCGTCATTGAGGCTGAACTGGAAGTCTCCGTGGGTGTGAATGTCAAGATGGTCGTTAAATGCCACGACACGTAGAGCCTAAAAAAGTTATAGTATTAGAATTTGAGCAAAAAAAATTGTTGAAACCTTATTAAAACAAATTATAATCCTAACCTGACATGAACGTAATTAAAACTAGAATGAAATATGCGTTTCTGAGAAGTTTTGGTAATTCATTTATATTTTTAATTAATCACTCAGATACAGACGGTAACTCTGAAAGAATATAGGAATTTTGGGAATGAGAACGCTGATTTATAAATGGTTAGGTGAACCAATTTTGAACAGATAATTTTTGGCAAAAATTGTTGATAAATGTCATTATAATTTTATGTTAAATAATTAATGATAAAATCTTACCAATGGATAGGTTTCATCCACCTTCTTGACATAAATTTTCCACTTTGAATTGTCGCTCCTTTCTGAAGCAAAAAGAGTCCATTCCTTTGGAATATGGTTCTCCACTTGTATACCGAATTGATTCACAACAGAATTAGGTGTAATTTGGCAAATGAACGTCATTCCTAAGACTTCGAGCATTGGGTGTACGTCTGGCACCAGTGTACTGTAGGGGTGAACCATTCCAGTCCAGAACCAATTGCTGAGCGGAATACCTTCGTACTTGTGGCATCCGTTAGGGGTGTATATGGCCAGGTTTAGATCATCAGTAGCCACTGGATAATCAAGCACCATTTTAATGTTACCAGCTTTGGTTGTTTTATCTTCATCAAACACACGCACAAAGTGGTGGCCGTATTCTGCCCTTAGCCAGTCCTTGAAGTGGATCCATGCGTGGAGATACTCCTTGGGCAAATTGGTATACTTGGCATCGTACTCATAATGACGTAATGAGGATTGCACCATCATACACTGGAGGGGGTTATAGGTATCAGGACGACATTGAGGGTAAATGGGCAATTTGGAATGTTGAAGCTGCTCTGATGACAGTTCATTCTTTGCAGTTATATCCATCTTCATTTCATTGTGAGGACATTTATTATTGACTGCATCTCCGCCCAGCAAGTTCCAAAAGCTGGACATTGATTCTTCGTTCTTTTCATTGCGTCCATTTATGCATAACTTGTAATCGGGTAAACCAGGCTTCATTCTAGTCACGGTGATAGCAGTGTTTGTTATTAGATTTTTAGTCAAATCAGCAATTATATTAGTATCCCAACCCTTTACAACTTTGTCAACATTCTTCAAATTATATGTAGATCTGATGTTAATTGTTGTTGTGTTGACATTCTCATTCTCCGTTACCAAGCGAACAGTGAGATCAGCATGAGTTGCGGGAGAATCGATACTCGGGGAAAAGCGTATTCCCATTCCACACATCCCTGGATTAGCTGACAACGTGACGTAAGCCCACCAATGCCTTAGTGCCAGGAGCATCTTCAACATTGGTAGGTTGCCCCAATTCTTATTGTAGTTGCTTAAGAATTCCCTCTGCAGGTGAATGAGCCTGGAGGGTGTTATTGGACGTTCACAGTCGAAGATTGCAACTTTCAGATGGAGGCCTATGTCTTCCAGTTCCCTATCCATCACAACATGCTGAAATATCACGGTTTAAATAATACATAGTTCAAAAAAACAACATAATAATAATCTGTATGAATCTGTATAATATGTATGAATTCATTCAATTTTGTCTTCATTATTATAATAATGTAAACATGCATTACCTCTTTGCGATGTTCCATCCCTTCAGAGACCCTTTCATAGTGAATAAACTTCAGTTTGTCCATGTCATATTGGTAAACTTGCGATTGAACAAAAGCTTGGAACCCAAAATGATCAGTCACCATATCCTTGCTAGGAATGGTGTTGAAAGATATCTTAGCTGTTTTCTGCTGATTGTTGATACTGATATCAAGCGAGATAGGAAGATACTGGTCAACTGTCAGGAACCTCCTGCTGCCATGCCAACTATTGGTAATAGGATCAAATACATTCATACCATACATTTGGT
Organism: Hesperophylax consimilis; assembly: GCF_061612785.1. NCBI lineage: Eukaryota > Metazoa > Arthropoda > Insecta > Trichoptera > Limnephilidae > Hesperophylax > Hesperophylax consimilis. Next base: position 4,880,013 of record NC_142839.1, on the reverse strand, counting down.
AGTTCCATTCAACCATATCAAGTCTAATTTTCAAATTCTGCATGTTATTAAGGGTCTCGGGCTTGTAGAACCAACTTAATTTTTGTACTGTTGGAGTACTGACATAAATATAAGTTGGTATTCCAATATCTGTGGCTAACAGAACTCTCCCTTCAACCGCCTGGGCAATATCATAATTGATAGAGTTTTTGTCTGCATCAAAGAAATCGTCAAGGAGTTTTCTCAATTTTCCTGGCTCATTATAATATTCAACAGACACAACGTGGTTGCGGTGCAGAGTAATATATTCAAGGTGGAAATCTCCAGCCGTCACCTGACTGTCTGGTTCTAAGATGGCTGTGTAAAAGTCAGTACTTGGAATACTATTACTTGTAAAGCCGGTACTCATCTTGGACTGCACGATTTCTCGGAGATGTTTGCTGATACTCAGCTTTATGTATGTTGAATGTCGATTGACCATTAGATTTGAAACATGCGATGATAACTGGAAGTAGAGAGCTGTAGACAGGTGTGTCATGAGGTTTCCCACTTGTGAAGCTCTTATCATGGAGCCCATGTTAAATCCCGAGTCATAATAATCATATTGGTAAACAGAACTTTCAGTTGTAACATTGGCCGGTCTACGAATGTAGTGCAGAATGCGCTTAGAGTTCGAAGATGACGCTTGGTAGCACGGGCTCACAGAAGCAGCTAGAGTTTTTAGAGTAGTATAATATACATTGTAAAGATGTTTGTCACTTTCTGTCATCATGAACCAGTAAATCTTCATTTGGCTATTCATGGAAGGATTGGCCATTAGTACAGACAGAGCACTTGTGCGAACCTCTAATGTTTCTTTATCATTCACGAGGATGGGCCAGTAGATTCCGTGAACCATGTCAGGATGTTTTAGGTGAACACTCTTGGCTGCCCATATAGCCAGGTTACGTAAGTGTGGTGTTACTTTGTAAATTGCACTTTTATGATTCATAATCAACGGTTCCAGGAATTTGGTCACTTTCAATGACTCGAGATTCTGTAAAGCGCTAACATACAACATTTGGTTATAGTAGTCTTTAGCTGTTTTGAATTCTTCAATGAAATGATTAATGTAACCATTGACTTCTGCATTGTCTGGATGAGCCTTCAAAACTCTGGAAACCAAGGTGGAGAAGCAGAGAACGGCAGCACCCCTTACTTCCTGTTTGACATCACTTCCCCAAGTAGAAAATTCAACCAGTTCCTTCAGTAATACTTCATCAGGAAATTGTGTATGGAAGGCTAGTTGCTGTAGCATTTTTACAGCTATTTCACCGTTGACACTTTTGCTTTTAATAATGTCCCTGATGAAGATATTTGAGGCGTGCGTTCCAACAAATGGTAAGATTTGGTAAAACACATCCAGCATCGCTTGGTCATTTTTATCTGTAGTACCAGAAATAATTCTGTAACAATGGTTCAAACTCTCAACATCGAAAAGGCGGAGATAGATTAGAAGCTCTTGAATTGTTTGTCCCTTGGTCCAATCCGGTTCCTTCAAGGTAACATGGCTGGTTTTCAGGTATTCTACTACTTTTTGCAGAGAAATTCTCATTTTTGGCATCACATCCTGGAGGTCAACCTTGGACCTTCCTAAAGTCATGTCAGGGAAGCTGCCGGAAATAGCATTAGGTTTGTAGAGTTGGATCCTAACACCATGTGGCAACAGATGTTCGAAGCTGCCTACATCAGTCATAGGTGAGACATTCAGTTTCTTCATAATCTGCTTAACGTGAACAGAATGAGCCCCCCCCTTGCCGCTCACCGGGTAGAAAAGGGTGCTTCCATCGCTCTCAAGGCGGTTGATCATAAATGCTTTGTTTGTCCATTCTACATCATAAGTGCGATAGCTATTTTGCTGGATGGAGTTATCGAAACTAGCCTCACAATGGCCTGGGGACACAACATTGAAGTTCATCTGCCACTTATGATCCTTGCATGAGGAAACCCATTTTTTTATTGTGCTGCTGGTCTTATTATGTGGTACGATGTCATACTGAATTTTACAATGACCATACACTAATTGTTCATCCGAGTTGAACGAGTATGGTTTTGTTTTAGTCAAGTCCATTTGCAAGTAGTCGAGCTGAAGAAGGGAAGCTATGGCTTGCTTCATGTTAATCGACCATTGTTGATCATCTTTATCTGTAAGAACATTGAGTACTTTCCCATCCAGGGTGTACTGAACGAAGAAAGGAAGTTGGAGACATTCAGTCTCTGGAGGAATGGGATGAGTGTTTGTCTCATCCACAAGTTTACCCTTTCCAAGATATGTGGAGTATGTTAGATCTTGCAGAGAAAACAGACTGCCATTGTTGAATCCCTTGATGTGAATATTAGCATTGATAAAGTACTCAGATGTGAAGAGTGTAGGATCTTCTATGGAGTTCCGAACGTGTCCATGGTAACTGTAGACTATTTCTTGACCGCTTTGGAAGAGTTGTGCCTGAGCCACTGCTAATAGTGCAAGTAGCAACGCTGTTGAACATAAAACAAGAATCAGTTATTATCTAAAAATATTTTCAGAAGTACACTGGGTAAATACTCGATAGCTAACTCTGCGATTTAGGAAGGCGAAGTTCAATTTTTTTGATATAATTGAACTCACATTCTTATTAACTTCGCCCAAGTAATAGCTTAAAGCATGGTTGGCCAACCTTTTCAGCAGCCGGGCCAGAATTTAGAAATGAGATTTCTTACCGGGCCGTACTAGAGGTGAGTCGTACTAGCTCGTTTTGATACTTGGAACAACTGGTAAAAGTATGAATAAATACCTAGTCCAAATACCTGTTCCCTAGTATTTCGCACTTCTACTTATTTTAACAAGTAATGATATGCCGAAAAGAATTATTGTTTGGGGTATTGCTCACTCGGATTCCCCACAATATTTTTTCGAATCCATGGGGGGTTATTAGAGAATTTCTGTGAAGGGTAATTCCCCGCAATGATTTTCTCAAAAATCTATGGGGAGGGGTAACTAGAGAATTCCCTGTCAAAAAATTCTCCACATTTTTTTCATGTCTTCTAGTGCATTTGCTTTGCGGATAAACCGTATTTCGGTTAGAGGAACATTCTTCTCAGCATCTTGCGGTTGCCGAGTATTGCGTATACGGGCCGCAAAAGACATTGAAGACTCGCAGGAAGCGCAAAACATGCAATACTCGAAAGCCTCGCAAGACGAGCAAAACGGATAGTTGAATCAATGTACTGAGATATTTCCATATACGAGATATGATACGAACTACGAACGTTGGAATGTTTTTTTGGTGGTTTTATGTACCTACACTAAAAGAAAAAAAAGTGTGCATATGCTACGCGGACCACAAGTAAACGCCGCGAGTGAGGAATTTCTGGGAAGGAAAAAGTAATGAGTGGTGGGTGAATCTGGGGGTCAGTGTGTCCAAGAGTGACAGACGTATGAATGTATCCCTCCCACGCATCCGCTGCCAAGACCTGGACAAACCTCACTCCATAAAACTTTGGGAAATACTGTTCTATATCAACATTACAATAGTAACAGTAATTTGGTAAAAACTTTGGGAAATACTGTTCTATATCAACATTACCATAGTAACAGTAATTTGGTAAAAACTTTGGGAAATACTGTTCTATATCAACATTACCATAGTAATTTGGTAAAAACTATGCAATAATAATGTACTGATAATGTACTGATAAAAAGACCATAAATAAAATTAATCTCGCAAATTTGAAGGAATGTTGGTGATGACAGAACAACCATGCTAATATTCGCACATAAAATATAATGTAATTGTCAGTAGATAAAACAAAATAAAAACAAGATACACTTGAAATAATCTTGGCGATAAAAAATTATATAACATTTAAATTCAACAAAATAAAATATGGATTGTGAACAATTTTACCTTTTTAAAAAGATAGTAATTTAACATTTGCATCAAATTCATAAATGATGGAGACCTACTTTAATACTTTATGAAATTTAATTGAATGCCTGAAATCTTTCCAGAACTGAAAAAATCCTGTTTATAAATATTTATATTCATAAACGACTTTCCTTTTTCTGCACAAGTTATTCTTATAGGTCTGTACTATAAATAAATCTTAAGGTTTATAGCAAATGTAAAAAAAGGGTGCAACCACAAACATTCAAATTGATAGACCAGCCAATCAGGGGAAGGGGAAAACCAAGTGCGTGGAGCGCGGGAGGCGGTGTGACCGTCCCCCTTTCTGAGATTTGTCAATAACTAAATATGACAGTATACAAGCAACTCGCATTTTAATATCACTATTCAGTTAAATCTGCTTACACTCTACTAGTTCTTTTTACAATGGCGTGCAAATTGCTGGTTGCGTAAAAAACTTACTGCAAATCACAAATCGGGTTAAAGTTCAAGCTTGTTTATGAAAGTAAATATTTTGTTATATTAATTAGTAACGACCTTACTAAAAAACGCAGTGTAAATATTATGCCGCGCGTAAGGTCAGAACAGTGAAAAACTTGACATATTACCATGGCATTTGTTTGGTTAAAACTGTCTTAAACCAGACTCAAGGCCGGCTATACCACACCAATGTTGAACGGGCGTGTAAGAATCTAATTAGTAAGACAGTTATACTTTAAAAAATGTGGTATAATTTACCTACCTCACTCATTTTTAGCGTCTCTACGCCAGGCGGTTTGTTTAAAAATGAACATTCAGATCCTGCGTAGAAATGTCCCACAATGTACTGTGCTGCAAACTTTTGCCATAAATTCTCGAATCGTAATGCTCGTCGCAATGAAACCCGTATTGCATATTAGGGCAAGTCTATCAATTTAGATGTCTACAATGGTTTTTAATATGTTTGTCTCACCGGGAGAAGAAAGGCGTAGAATACAATTATTTATTTATTGCACATTCAATACTCTGTCACTAATCTGCCTCCCTAAAAATCGGTAGTGTCCAGTTAGTGAAAGTGGCGGATAATAGTGCATACAGAAAAGATAATAAATGACTTATGTAATATTAATATACCTGGTAAAATTTTCTCATTTGCTGACGATACTGCAATAACAGTCCAAGGAAAATCATGGGAAGATACTACTAATGAAGCTAACAAATGTATTACTATTGTCAAAGAGTGGCTGGATAGAAACCTACTTACCCTAAATTATGATAAAACTATTTGTATTCCTTTCTATAACACACAGAAGTCGGCTCCTAAAACCAATCTTAATTTGAAGTTTCATAACGTAAATTGTAACCCAAACACATTCTGTAACTGTGAGGAGATGAAATCTGGAGAACTTATTAAGTATTTAGGTGTAACTATAGATTGTCAACTTAAATGGACCAGCCATATTGAAAAAACTGTTAACAAATTGAGATACCTAAAATATATTTTTAAAAGAATGAGTAATGTAGTAATGTAATAAAAACCATGAAACTAGTTTATGACTCACTAGTTCATTCATCTCTTTCCTATGGAATAATTGGCTGGGGCGGAACTTTCAACAATCATGTAAAACCACTAGAAATTGCCCAAAAATCAATTATTAAGATAATGTACCAAAAAACTAAATCCTATCCCTCTAAACAATTGTTCCAAGAAACTGAAATTTTGGACCTTAAGCAGACCTATGGTGCTCAATGTCTTAAATTTATTTACACGCGACCAAACAACTTTATTAAAAATTCAAATCGTGCCAGCCAACGACATGGCGCTTGTGATTATGCTGTGCCTCACTGCAAAACCAGGTTGGCCCAAAGGCATATTAGTTTTATTGCTCCAAAAATGTATAATTCTTTTATATACAACCTTTAAAAGGGACACGTGTGTAAACCTTCAATTTTTTAAAAAGTACATCAAATCTTGGCTAAAAAACACTGAACTAGATATTTTTTTCTTGTAAGTTTCAGAAAAGCTATCTGTAACATTTATATCCATGGAGAGATTATTTTTTATTTTTTCACATACATACAAAACAGCGGATATATTTTATTGTTTGTAATGCTTTGTCTGCTAATTCACTTTTTAAGATGTCTTCTTTAAAAACTAGTATTTACCTTATTTTTTGTATGTATTTGTTTGTATTTCATGATTTAGTTTCTTGTATTGCATCCAGAGATGTACTTTATTTCAAATAAATCCATTTCAAATGGAAATGCAAAATGCAAAATGGGTATTTTCCATTTTGCATTTTAAATGCTTTTCTAAAAACCATTTTGCATTTTAAATGCTTTTTTCAATGCATTTTCCATTTTAAATGCTTTTTTGCAATATTCTTCCTACTATCTCCATTCATCTTTTTTTCATAAGCCCCAAATATCAGTCGATCCTCAACCTCGCTATGAGAGATAATTTACATTTGTCAAGTTGCTCCCTGGTAGGAGCCCTGGCAATTGACAAAAAACATTGATTCAAATACTGAACATGGGGCCATGACGCTGTAATATTAAATGTTAGATAGCAGTTTCTATGTTTTTACTTTGGCAAAATTTGTCCCGCGCAAATTTTTTGTGGTTCATAATCCGTAGTCGTGGCATTTTTGATTTACCATCATGTAATATGTTTGTTCTACATTAATGTCCATTATTAAATGACAAAACTGTTCAAAAAATTCTATAATTATTTTAATTATTTGACATGAGAAACCATTTTGAAAATAGGTATTTTGCATTTTGCATTTGAAATGCTTTTCTAAAACCCATTTTGCATTTTGCATTTTCAAATGGAAAAGTTTTGACCCATTTCCATTTTGCATTTCAAATGGTTTTGGGTACCCATCATAAATATACCACTCTCGTACCCATTTTGCACATCTCTGATTGCATCTCTACAGTAACAACTCTTTTAAAATAACTTAAATTTATATTTGAAATAAGATAAAAATACTTATAATACCCACACTCAGGCTTCGCCTTCATGGGATTTTTTTTAAATTATGTACATTTATTACAATATTTTTTATACGTTTTTCAATATTTTATGTAACTATCCATGTATGATTAAAAAAAAATCAATAATAAATAAAAAATAAAAAATTCAGGTAATACATAAAAACAAACTGATACCCCTATTTTACGCCTACGATAATCCTAATAACACCGATAATTAAAACATTTAGCGACATAAGACTTTAATATCTGTGGTGTGCTCAATGCTGACATTTTAATTATTTCTGATGAACATATTACTAAAATCTCAACTGTTTCTAGAGGGATCTCTACATATGTAAGTTATTTATTTTTAAGATTAATAAAAACAGGGCCTTACCATTAAAATATTTTATGTAAAATGGTTTGAAATATAAAATTAGCGGTAAGCACCATATTTTATTTTTCTAGACAATAAATTAGTAACTACCCGAGGGATCCTTCTAGAAACATTTGAGATTTTAGTAATACGTTCATCAGAAATAATTAAAATAAACCCCACGGAAAGATCGCCTTTCTATCTAACCCTGCTTGGGCAAAGTAGACCGTAGATCTTTCCATAATGCCGGGCTGCGCGTAAATTATTGTTTTTACAGGACTTCATCACGTTAAGATTCCCACTTTATTTTAGAGATTGGATAGGGCGAATTCAACCGCAGGTCTGTCCAATACACCAGGGACTTGCATCTTTTTTGTGCACGGCTGCCTCACTTAAGTTAATACGTTAAGTTTCAGGCTTTATTTTAGGGTATTGTCTCGTCTTAAGTCAGCAGTCTGCCGCTGCGGTTTCCAGTATTATAAGAGAATTCAATTTATTAATTCTGAATTTAAGTTAGACCAAAGACCAAAGTTGATGAATTATTAACTTTAAAATAACCTTGCTTAAAACTGCATAAAGATATTCCGTTGCGGAGATAATAAACAAAAGGTTGGACATAAAAAACAATGCAATAAAAGTTAAAGAGAAACTCACCATATAAGACAGCCATGGTGACCTGGAGCCACGCTGCAACTGAAGCTACACTCTTGATTCCTCTCTTTAAAGTCTCGGTATTATCAAATGACTGATGACCTTAGAGGTGCAAATATTCATCAAAAAAGATAACAATACGATAATATTCAAAACTAAAATAAAAGAATTATTCTATCGGAGTGCATGAAAATAAATTGCATTTTTTAGCTGCTTGAATTTCGGGGTATTTAGTTATACTGTGTTTCCTCTTCTTTCTTAAGGCAAAGTTTATGACAGCCGCAGCGTTGGGGCAGATGGATTATTATCTGACCTGATGTTGGAAACGTTGGCTCAAGAAGGAAGAGAAAGAGCAGCACATATTAGTATAAAATAAAATGCGTACATACGAGTATATCCACTAGAGCGATGGGTTCTCAGATCGTTCAAGTGGATATTATAAAAATAACATAATTTAATAACACATAATTGGATACACATAAAAATCTTAAGTCGTATCTCATATTGTGTCTAAACATGGTATGCAAGCAATGACTTCTCTAGGAATGCTGTGCGGAGGGCATTTTAGGAGAAGAGGGAAGATGAAGAGTATTAAAGCAATCCTTGCTTACAGATATTTAATTTCTAAGCCTAGACATTCAGCATTAGCATGGCATGACTCAACTAGTCATGTTATGTTGCGTATACATTTGGAACCGAAACAGCAAATTGTGGTTGCTTCATTCCTTTCCCATAATTTGAGGCTCGGCTCGCGTTTCGGTTAGTAAATGTATACGCAGCATTAGAGCATGTCTAACTTTACACTGGCATCGAAGAGGTCAATGATGCTTTTTCAAAGTCACCAGTTAATCAGTGACTGCGGTGGATTACGGTGCACACATACAAAATATGCAAAAATTAAAACATTTCATAAAAACAAACACCACTATCAATCTTTAGAATTTTTTTGTTTTTGTTAGTTAAGGCTTTATGTTTATGCTTGAGAGAAGACTCTATTTTATTTATTAATTTAAAAGCCCTGATGGGCTTTTACATGAAACATATTTTACAAGATTTACTGCATAGTACAGCGACAACAGAAGGTTTTTTATTTTTAAAACAACTACAAAAGATAATAACGGCAAAATAAATAACCAAAAACTTAACATTTACACTTGGTACACATAATTTTCCATTTAAATGTACATAAAAAATAAATAAATCAGTTTTAAAAGTGGCATAAAAATAATAGTGCAATAGTATAGAGGAGTAACTGAGATATCCTAAAGCAAGGCTGCCCAACCCCAGGCCCGCGGGCCATAATGTGGCCCGCGAACGAATTATAAGTGGCCCGCGTGAACCATTTTCAAAAAACCCGCCAATCCGCCAATTTGAAAAAGTGTCGCGGGCCTGCGGTAAAACAAACAATGCCGCTTGCGCGCGGTCACCAGTGTTGCCAGGCGATTTATCGCTATTTGGGCTACTCAGACCGAGAATCCGCGACGAAAAAATCTAACCTGTTGAACTTACTTTTTATACAAAAATACACCGGTTTTGATATAATTTATTGCGTCCGAAATAGAATCTTGTAGTCACCCCCCCCCCATGGAATTCGAAAAATTGTTGTGGGGAATCACATAATTTTTTCTCAGCGAAGTTCCGTAACAACCCCCCCCCCCCCATGGATTTCAAATATTTGGTGGGGAGCACTCAGGAATTATGTTTTATAGAAATTCTCTAACAACCCCCCCCCCATGGAAATAGGAACCGTCAGGTATTCAGTGGCCCGCCAGTGATTCAAAATCGTCAATTTGGCCCAACTGTTAAAAAGGTTGGGCAGCCTTGTCCTAAAGCAACAATAATGAACCCTAATGTAAAGTGGTAAAATGGTCAGCAAGACAAAACTAGACGGCGGTATAGTAAATGAGTGTCAGAGTGCCGCAGAGCAGTGGCGGTTTTCTCTAAAGTGCGTTTGTGCAGTGAACCCCAGTTAAAAATACGAGAAAATAAGACAAACTTGCAAAATAATAATATTAGGACATTATAAACAGCCCGAGTGCTTTAGCCTCTAAGAAATCAACCAGGTTCACTATGATCTTCAAATATAAACAGTTTTGTAACATTTAATTATTAAAACTGTTTTTTTTTTTTTTTATAGTGAATACCTCACAAGAGTCCCAACTGCTCCCGTCTGGAGCCAGTGAGACTATGGCATCCCCAATTGGGGGATGTTGTGAGGCTGAAGGTAAGTGGGGAAGGGAAAGAGGAAGGTGGGGAAGTACCTGGCTATTCAGATCTAGTCACTAAACACGGTTAAAGCCATTTGGAGCAACGTTTCAATTCTGAATGGTGGTCTTACACCAGGGCGATACTGGTAGTATCTTCCACTCTGGAACGTGCCGCAAATATACTATATATTATTTTAATTAATTATTTTAATTAATTAATTGTGAAATAACACAAATTAATCAAATAAAATTTATTTGCGCATGCCGGGTTCGAACCCGCGACCTTCGGAATGGCAGTCCAATGCGTTACCACTGGACTATGCCGGCCGTCAAAGGAGGAGGCCCTGGAGTAAGGCTGAAGGGAGTAGGGAGGGGAATGTGATGGAGGGGAAGGTTTAGAGCAGTCGCCCGGTTAGCAGAAGATTCCAGGGTTCAAAAATCAGTAGCGACAATAACCTATCTTCTCCGGATATAAATTAAAAATGGAAATTTATATGTATATACATATATTTTAAATATTAACTGGAGCGAGTCTATGGTGTATTTTTAGAACGCCGTGCTTTATAATATGTCAATATGAAAGTATGTATCTTCACTTATCTTTTAATAAATAAATATTTATGTACATATTTATTTTGTCTTCAAAAGGTTACCTATCAACAGTGATTACTACCAGAAGTTGTGTTGCACTTGCAACAGATCCAACAAAGCGCTTTCTGGAATAAAATAATAATGGATAAACAACATTATTTGCAAAGGTTGATGTCAGCTTCTAAAATAAAGTAATCACAAACTTGAACTTGAAGCATATTGTTATTGTTTTATTCTTATCTTATTGTTGGCAGACAGCAGAGCGAGTAATCGAGAAAACAAAAACAACACAACATTGAAAAGTTTGACTTAATCCTCTATTGTTTGTTTGGTGGTAACCGACTTCTTTCGGGTCGCAACCCCATTTTATATAAGCCATTGACCCGCAGTTAATATATTTTATAGAACTCAAATGATGTGCAAATTTGAATATGATAATTTGTTTGCGCAAATATTGTGAAGATGCAGTATTTGATTTCATATTTTTTTAATCAATTGGAGATGGTTTACAGTACCCGTGAGCTCTCAGGCATGACAGTAACCCGGTTCCTTTCTGTCCCACAACCCCAGGTAGTTGAGCCTTGTTCTCATCATGGCGGAACATTGGCATCATAGGTGAATTGAAGTATCTAGATCCTTTTCACATTTCCTGCATGGATGTATTGGTGTTTACCACTCCCAACAGCTGCACGTGTCTCCTGAGGTGGCCTTGTCCCATTATTAGTCCTACCAGTTCCCTCAGTGAGTGTACTGTTCATATTGAGTAGTTGCCTGGTTTGTCTAGGGTTTGTTTTTCATTTCAAAGGCAGTTTACTTATTCAAACATTCCCCCCGCCTTTTTGAATGGTGAGCTTCTGAAAATATTAGAAACCACAAAATATCTAGGACATGTCATCAACAATAAGTTAACGGATGATGAAGATATTGACAGGCAGAGGAGTGTATTGAGTATAAAATGCAACATGCTCAGTAGAAGATTTCGGCTCTGTAGTCCACGAGTGAAAAGGACGTTCTTCATAGCCTTTTGCACCACCCTGTACACATGGGAGCTCTGGAAATTTCAAAAAAAGAACAATGGAAATGCTTCGGGTGCAATATAACAACGCTTACCGATTGATGTTCGGACTCCCCAGGCCCTGCAGTGCCTCCTCTATGTTTACAGAAGGGCGAGTTCCAGGATTTACAGCTCTATCTTAATAGATTATTATCTTGATGACATGTCCCAGGATTGCAGGACTGAGGGGAAGGATAAACCATTCCAGAAATACATATTCTTATCATAGAATCCCGTCTGACTTCAGGATCGAGCATTGAAGACCATTGGAGAAAGATACTTGCTCCCACATCCGATGGATTCCCGTGCTACTCTGCTTTAATCTCATTTTTTAAATTTTTATGATTATTTTTTCTGATGTGCCTACATGTTCATGTAAAGTTTTTGTGAACAAAATAGATGTCCTTTCGGCTTGACACCCACTCACTAAGTGAAATTCTTCATGAATTCCTTTGATGTATTGAAATACTGTTTGTTTATCGAAACGGTACCACCGAGGTATCGAAAAACATATTATTTATTTAAAACCTAATTATATTTTATGATAAACAAAATAGAAATCGTCTAAACTTTGCACCGAAGTCGTGCGGATTTTAGCTCTTAATAAAATTAATTAAAGAATTAACATTGAATCATTAAAAAACATGTTTTAACCATAATATTTATTAACAGACTAGTATAAATGTAAATAAAAAAAAAAAAAACATAAAATCTACATCTATTCAATTAAGAAAGACCATTCGACCGTGGATTCCATAACAGCATACATATTCGGTATTTTCCAGTAGTACAAATGTTCCAAAATTAAGAGTAAACTGAAAAATGTGTGCATGTAAAAAAAACTTACAGAAGTAAAACGACCTGCATCGATGAAGCATCAATATTTAATGAAATGCTTAAATTATTATGTAATATTGTTTGCCACGCAGTACGCAACAGTGTAAACCATCGACAAAAAATAAATGCTATCAACTTTCTTATAGAGCTTCACTTCAAATATTGTTTATAATATACAACACTGTTCACTGTTTATTGCTGCGCCGGGAGGTTCAGGAGAACATTCTGTCCACTGGGGAGGTATGTGATATTCCTGGACTTGGATAGTTGGTAAGCAATGTCTTCGGCAGCTTCGATACGTCTGAGTTCTACCAGACCCTCTCCAGCGATACCAAAGGACTTGGCGAGAAGGATAGCAGCCTGGGCGTCTCCCTCTGCCGTGATGATTGCGGCCTTCTTGCTCTGCTCAGCCTTCTCTACAAGGAATCGGGCCTTTTCCGCATCCTGCTGCGCAACCTGCTTCAGCTCTACAGCCTGTGTGAACTCCTTGCCAAAGGTAAGATGCGTGATGGAGATGTCGTCCAGGATGACTCCGAATTGCTGTGCTCTCTCTGTTAAACTTTCGTTTACTTTCTGGGAGACGATCTGGAAGGAAATAATAAAGTATTATTGGAATGTTGCTGTCAAAAACTGGCGACAAATCCACTGTTTTTGATGTTATTCTTGCAACGCCATGTTAATGCACACTTGTTTAGAGCTGCTTGCGCATTTCCCGATTGTATTTTGTTATTTCTCAGTAGTGCGATTAGGTAGAAAGTGAAGTGCGGCAGTGGCTTTGTAGAACTCCAGAATGAACAAATGACTTTTGACCTTTGTCCAATTTTTTTCGTATTGTTCACACTTTGCCACATAAAACTAATATAAGTAAAATATTTTTGTGGCACTGCAGCTCTCAACTCCACAGTTTCTGACACATAGTCACATTATCAGAATGGCCATGAAAAAATCAAGAAGTATTTTTTGTTTGTTTTAAATTAACCCAACACTAGGAATCTAGGGTTCAGTGTGTTCAGGAGTGACAGACGTATGATCTATCCCTCCCGCTGCAGCGCAAGACGATGGATCAAGACAGACCAGTTGGAGAGGTCAAAGGGATTTGGCACGACATGCAGATGCTGCACAGGCGTATCCTGAACACACCTCACACGATGAACCCTGGCACCTTTGCTAAATCACCACACATAGTGAACCACTTGGAGTGACCTATGGGAGATGTGTTGGTTATCCAATAAAAAGTTCCCAGGGCGGAGGTACCCAAACCCGCCTCCCAAATACATTTCAAAGTCAATTTAATTGATTACCATCAAATTATGCAAATCTGGATCAAATTATGAATGGATTTTCTAGGAATATTCTTTGTGTTAATACTAAATCCAGTTGTGAAAATTTATTGAACATTATAGTATGTAGTATTTGGCTCACGGCAGCTACAAAAATTGTGAATATTTATAAATTAATGCTTTTGAAAATTTAAATGTAGAGTGCGCCATGACAGCAAACAGTGGTCACAGAAAACAAGTTTCAAAATACCTTTATAATTTCAGATTTTATCTTCATATCCGACATTTGGAAATTGATCATGGGGCATAGATTACTCACCGAATTTTAATTTAAGACAAATACTTTTTATATTTCAACTGCCTTCAGGGAGAAAAAGTCATAAATTATAAGAAATTTTGAATTATTTATTGAAACATAAGAAAAATTAACATTGGGTTTTTAGAAATTATCGAATAAATTCTCTTCTTTTCCTGATTTCACGGTTCATTGCAGGATCAGATAAATAATTAGTGTCATGATTAAATTTAAAAAAGAATTGGTTTGTACCTCTCTCTGCGTGATAAGTTCTCCGGCATCAAACTGTGCCACCACCGCCTTCAGGACCTCGGTGGTGATGGAGGGGAGGACTCTCTCATCGTAGTCCACTCCGAGGATGGTGTAGATCCTCGGCAGCTGGTCGGGGATGGGTCGGAATAAGATACGCAGGGTGATGTTCACATTCTGGAGATCTGGAAATCAAATTAAGTCATTTTTAAAATATTGTAAAATTAATGTTCTACTGCTGAAACCATTGGATTCATTGCAGAACTAATATTGATAGGAAAAGATTGTGTGGAGGAACAAATTGAGAAAGGACAGAGAAAGGCCACGAGAATCGTAAAAAATATAATTAAATAACAACCCTTGGGCTATTCGTATACGGAGATACTTACAAGCTACTTGAGTTTTGTACGCATAGCATACGCGTCACTCGTGAGTATACACCATACTATTTACTTAGTGTTCGTACACAGCGAACTTTTTTTTTTTACACTACTCGTTTGACAGAAATGGTATCCAAGCATGATATCAATGTTAAATTTGTTCTGGAAGTGGGAAAATAGCCATGTTTATATAACTATAATTTATCGGAGTACGTAAGAAAGGATTTAGCAGAGAAGATGTGGATTGAGGTTGGAAAAAAGTCAATATGACATAATTTCAAATAGTTCCTTGGCGTTTGCTCTACAATTAATATTTATTTCGAAGTATGGGTGAACCCAAAATCTTTTTTTAATGTTTTTAAAAAAGATAAAGAAGAACAATTTTGTCTTCATCGCTAGAGTCACTTGACATTGTTTTAACTCCACGAATTATCAAATTCAGTATAATTTAAAACTTGAAACCAGCATTGAAGAGTAGGCGACTTGTGGTTGCATTGCAGTCACACGGATTGTAAGTATCTCTGTGTATGAAGGATCTTTTTGTGGGTGGGTGGTTTTGTTTTTTATACAAATCTACAGTTTTATTCTGATTGATGAAATTTTCCACACTTGTACAAATGTGTATATACAAGTTTTACATGCTACGTTTTTTCTCTGTCTTTAACTTTGTTTTTTTGAAACTGACTTTATTTACTTTAGTTCACCCTAAGTTGTTCGCTAGGTTTAGTGATTTAACAGGGGTGCCCGGGTTCATTGGGTGAGGTGTGTTCAGGATGCGTCTTCCCACTAACTGGGTGGCATGCCAGATCGAGAGAGGTTGGTTTTGGAAGACTCTTTGACCTCTACAATATATATGTATACATATACAGAGCGACCCACCGTGCGCTGACTGACACTATTTTAGTAATAACTCATTTTTGCAAAATTAGGCTTTTGTAAATTGTACCTTGTCTTACCAGATAATGTGTATGTATATTTATAAAAATTGTTTTATAATATCTATTCTATATAGTTTCCCCAGAATGGCTACTTATTCAGAGAAATGTTTACTTTTCTCTCTAATCTAAATAAATAAATAAATAAATATATATTTATGTAATGAAGAAGTACGAAAACATTCTTAAGTTTTATTATAGTATTTTCCAGCTAAATAAGCGTTCTTCGTGGTGAAAATAAGTCATATACGAGGCATTCCTGTAAACATATAATACAGTAATATGACGTTTGAAAATCGAAATTACGACATTTGACACGGAATTTTGCAAGGTGTTTTTCAGATAAAACAAATATATTGACAAAATGACGAGCTATATTTCTTTTTCTTGCACAGCAAATAAAATATATTTAACTGTGTTTTCGAAATTCAAATGGAATGGAGATCTAAAATTTCAGGCGAGTGTAAGTGAGATGGAACACTGGGAGGTTGGGCTAAATGGAACATTTGTTTCCTTTCAAATTTGTATGGACGGCCCTTCTGGTGATATATTTTTTGTACTATGGATTAGATAGGTATACATAAACCATATTCGGTACAAAGGATATTTAAAAAAAATCCTCATCTATTTTATCAAATTAAAGTGGGTTTTAAAAAATATATATTAGTAGTGAGATTATGAAAAGGAATTTCTAACCTTTGCTGCCGGTGATGACGGGAATATTTCTGGGTCTGGACCTGATATCGAATGTGATAGGTCTCTGAACCCACGGGATGAAGAAATGGGTTCCTTCTCCTGTGACTTCTTGCTTGATTCCCGCAAATCTGTCGAAGATTACCGCTCTGTGCCCTCCATCAACTGCAAACACAAATACAATATTAGTATTGGTAATTCTTTGATAAACACAAAGTGATATGTCTGAACTTGAACAAGTTTTACGATTTACAGTTACATTAGATCCCAATATGTACAAAGGTATTTGCGTATAAGAACAAAATAAGGATTGTAAGCGTATTTCAGGAACTTAATTATTTTTTTAGTTAACACACAGAAAAAAGGGACATGCTTAACACACTTTTTTTATTTTTTATTTTTCTAATGTATATTTTATTTAGTTGTAAAATTTTACATCTTATACCTAATATATTATTTTCTATGACTACTACAATATGCGGGTGAAAACAAAGGTACCATTCGAGAAAAGGGATTTAGTTTCAAATATATCTTCTGAATTTTTTTACACAACACACACCAAATGCATATATTGTCTGAAATTAAAGCCTACTATTGCAATACGACTCCATAAACTGAAGTTAAAGACAGTGTTGGACCATTTAGTGAAGTTTTATTTGTGAAAAATGTATGTATAAATTTATTTTTTTTCGAATCATTATAAATGAAAACAAAAACAATGCATCTCTGGTGCAATAAGTGTAAGGATGTATTACCCATTCAACAGGTTTAAACATAGTTTCCTTTTGATAAAATATCCTTCCACACAAAATACAAGAATTTGAAGAAGGGGAACACTTGGTTAGCATTTTTTAGTACATAAACATGTAGTTGGGACCTTTACAAAGAGATTGATATAAAATATGTATATAGAATTATTGAAAGGCAATGCCTTTTTCACTATCCAAGTAGGACCGGTGTAAAAGGTAAAACTACCCTTCCCGCTGGAAGTGTGTTAATAGTTTTTTAAAAATAAAAATCGGTTTGCAGTAGTTAGATAATAATAAGAAGTAAGTTTCAGGAAATGGAAAATAATGCATTTTAATAGTTACTTCGTCAAAATTAAAATGGATTGTTCACTTGGCGGCCTTGACTTGTTATTTTTTTATATTTTAAAAGATTACAATTTTAGTGCATTTTCTCAACTACAATACTAGGCACAGGCCCTTATTATTATGCGAAAGTTTTTTTTTTTTCTTGTCTTATTCACCCAAAACATGATCCTGTGATAATAAAATACGTTCTTAGTTTGGGTTTAATTAAGAAATATAACTATTTTAATATTATAATGTCAAAACATGGCGTGAAGAACAAACATCAAAATATCCGTGTTTTTAACAAAATAACTACTAAAATACATTATTTTCCATTTCTGGAAACTGAGATACCTACTTCTCATAAAGTGTTTTCAAAATAAAATATGCGCATTAAGTGCGTCCCTATTTTCTGTATAATTACCAACATTCGGTTAGACAGCAATATTTACCATTATATAGGGCAGAATTAATAACACCCCCAACTAGAGCCACTCCAAGGCCGAGCTGCCCGATTCGGTTGAAGAATTGAGTTGTCATCTTCCTTTTCCTAAAAAGAAAACATTCAACATAAATTGCATCCACTATCTCGGTAAAAAGTAATAGATTGTTGCATTATTTTTTTTCTCTAAATACTACGGATTCTATGTGTTCAGTAAGATAAGGATTCTGCAATAATGTGTGTGCAGTTTCATAGGTCAAACTATGTACTGAAACCTATTACTATGTATGGAAGTGGTTCAAAGGACAGCAAACAAATTATTTCTTGAACGACGGCTATTTATTGTTAAAAGGCTCAAATTTTTAATATTATATACTCAATATGTTGAAAACGTACTAAAATAGACGTTCGATAAGTTATAAACCAAAAGAAAACCTTTGACAGATCTAGGAAATATTGCACAATATTTTAGTTAAGTTGCCTACACGTCCTTAGGATAGCCGTTAAATGACAAAATATACGACGTTTTAACACTATTCGCAATGAAACACGACTTTTTAACAAAAATAAGAAGTTTATTATTGGTGTAAAAGCCGAGAAATAGCTTCTCTACCATGACATAACCTAAAAAACTAATTTACAGGCAAGTTATTAAAATGTATTAATTAAATTATCTAATAGAATTTAAATGGAATCTAATTTTCATAAATTTGGTACCTTTAATTAACAACTGAAACGGGGAAGAAAGTAAATTTATAATCTTGAAACTTATAAATCCGTCACACGCCCGGCGAATGTGTAAAATGGCGGAAGCATAAACAATAAAATTGCGTAATATCACAGAGTAATTGTACAAATTGCGCCGACGCGCTTAATTCAAAAGAGAAATATATTGGTCACCTGTTTTGGTACTAATTATTTACTTGACCGCCGCATTTTTAGGTTTATAGAATTTGGAAATTACACTACGTTTCAACAATTACTAAAAGAAATAACTATTTACATGCACAAAGTAGGTTAGTTTGGGTACATTGTAATTTATTTTTATTTAGATTGAACGAAACTTTCGCAAATGTCACTCCCATTTTAAAGAAATCCAAAATGGCGGCAAAGGGATCATTTTAAATAAAAAATTTTGAACTTTGATATAGTAAAAATGTAACTTTAATGCATCGTTTACCATCTCTCCAATCGTTATCAGTTGTTTTTTAAAATAATTGGGTTGAAACGAATGTAATTTCATACTCTGTGCCTATGAAAAGTGCGGGGTAAATAGTTACATTTTTTTACCAAGTTTGCTTTCCATTGAACAAATTAGCTATTCAACAACTTTTTATATTATTCCTAATTTTCAGTAAAAAAAAATTTCGCAACAACCCAGAAATCTGAGATAAAAAATTACAACTCTAGTACTCAAATACAATTCATGGCGACAACTCGAGAAATATAATGAAATATTTCGGAAGATAATTTTTTAAATCTTTAAACAGTTTTGACAGCACGCTGGTGTTTACAATAATAGTTTAAATTAAAATTGGGAAAAGTAGAAAAATAAATTTAATATAATTTGCGATTCTTTAAGAAGAAATATAAAGGTTTAAAAAATGTGAATTCTGAATAAGAAAAAATAGTGAAATTCGTTTCGGAAGCAATATTTTTTAAAAGAATTTTACTTTATTGGTACTCAATTTTGAAATAATTTACAAGCATTTTTTTTAAACCCTGAGAACACTTTGAAAAGTTAAAAATTGGCATTTTCATGGTTGATTAAACACTGAAGTTGATCTTGCGACCACAAAATTATTATATTTGTAATTATTTGACTATTGTTATAATGATAAACTACAAGCGAAAAATAAGCTCCATTATTCTAACAGACTTGTATTCGATTGCGCTTGCCCCTTGCATGAAAAATATTTGCTAATAAAACCGTAGTATAAAATTTGTAATGCCTGAAATTTCAATTATTGTGTATGCTAGCTATGAGCTATATTTACGTTCAAGTTTTTGTCTGGTTGGAGCCATAAATAAATGGTTGGAGGCCTAACAAGCTATTGCCGGCCCTAAATGTTCTCAAAATAAGTGCTCTTCCTGCCAACAGTGGCAAGGACAGTACCCACAACCTACAATAACCGAAAGACCACAGAAGAATGTTTTCATTTTTTATTTATTTGAATTTGTCTATGTTTCTTTTGACGTATGGTTGTGGATTATTTATGTTTTGAATTTGAAAAAGTAATCTGTTATCATTTCGCAGTTGCTGACTTATATTTTGTAGCTTTCTTGCCTGATTGTGTTAAATTTATCTACCATGAAAGCAGGCGATGATTTCGATTTTAAACCTAGCGTTCTTCTTATCGATGGTATCGACGTGCAGTAAGTAACTAACACCTACAATTCGAAAATGTTTTTGCAAAGAATAGCACTTAACACTGCTTTTGTTCGTAGGAAATTGGAAAAGGGTATGGTGACATTTGAAACCGACACAGAATTTCTTCACCAACTTGAGTTAGATACTCAAGAATGTGAACTCTCAGGTGACGAAAACGAATGTCAATTTTTTGGTTACAAAGACATAGATGATTGGAAAAAAGAGTCGTTTGGCAAGTTATGGTCTCAAATGACCCCTATTGATAATAAGGAGCTCATGAGAAAAACTGTGATTACCGCAAGTGATGGTCCATTGGTGGAAAGCAAAGCCACCATTAAAGTGAGACTCAGCGGGTTTTGTGAGGGATCTGATGAGCCTTTCACTTGCACTATTGACAAGAAATTTATGGTAAGTTAAATACTTTTAGAATAAAACTATACCTTTATATATTTTTCTTACAACATTTTATGGTAAAGTTTCCTTACTCCGCTTACTGCTAAATATGCCTAAATTATATTAACACTTCGTTTCAACTTATTTAGTACAATAAACAACTATTTATGTCGGGGAGATGGAAAAATATGCGCAAAATAGGTTCTCATTTTAAGTTATTTAAATAATTTGTGCATATATGTTGATTGAAGTAGAACATTTCGGCAAACATTTACTAAGTAAATCCAACATGGCGGCAAATCATCTTTTGACAGGGAAATTTTGAACTTTAATTGAAACAAAAAGGAACTTTTATGTATCTTTTACCATCACCTCCAACATAAATAGTTGTATCTTGTATTCATTAAGTTGAAACGAAGTGGTTTTAAATAATTTGTGCATATTAACACTAAAAAGACCGTAGACATCCTTTTGACTTCCGCCTGATGTAATGTGACCATATTTTGCTTGAAGTTTATTGTATTCATTTGATTTTTTTTGCTTTTAATGATTCCTATGGTGAAAAAACAGGTACGTATCTAATTTAATTTTTGAAATATAATGATTTATACATACAAAGACTTCCGTCGCCAGTGTGACTGTTCGGGCTACTGAGCTGAGTTTGTTTACAACCTCAAGTTTACAACACACCCATTCCACATTGCAAAATGATAGTACTAATCTCTTTCATTCGGTATCGCATATCATTCAAACTTGATCTGTACATTGATTGGTCACTGTCTTTTAGTGTCAGTTGTTAGTATTCTATTTCATGTTGATCTCTTCGCACATATTTCAAGTCGCCGAATATTCGTTTCGTTTGTGTTTTTGTAGATTATATTCTACCAAAAGCGTACCTAGAATTAACAAGTAAATGGAGTAAGGGAACTTTAGTCATTTTTTAAAAATAATATGAAGATGTTTTCTCAAAATTTTATATTTAAGACAGTATGAAACAATTACCAGATATACCCATTTGTTTATTTCAGTATTTGCATCATAATAGGGGGTTTCCTTTGTTGAGATTAATAAATATTCTTATATTTCACAGTCTCAAACTACTTTAGTTTAAATGTTTCAAACTTTTGTCCATCAAATTCACATTTCATTCGTCAAATCATCAAATTCATTTTTCATTCATCACCATTTTGAATTTTCGACAATTTTGTTACATTCTTGTAAACTGATTCCAATTTTCCAAAAGTTGAAGTTCATCGATTATCAGCATTTAACGGGGGACCGTTCAAATGTCAATGATTAAAAAATAGCGATGTTGTTGTAGATCAAATGTGGTGAAAATTTTTTTTTTCAATTTTTAAAAAAATATTTTACTTTTCTGAAAATTAGATTTTTAGATAGTTAGATAATTTGTAATTTTTATCAGTTTGCCAAGTTGAAGAATAACAATATGGTTTGTAGGTTTTACACATTGACGACGGCGGTCAGCTGGAAGGCCTGGACATGGCGCTGAAGACCATGAGGATCGGAGAATATTCCCGCTTTTTACTTTCCTACAAAGTCATGTATGGGGAGTTGGGATGTCCACCACTCATACCCGCCCGGGCCAACTGTCTCTTCAATATATTGGTGCTGGAAGTCGTTCCCGCCGTTGAAGATAGGCAAGCTTATTCAATACATTACTATTATATTGCGGCAATGAGTACTGATGAGAAGAATTGAAGCTTTTATACTTAACGGCGATCACTCGTTTTGAGGAGGTATTCATAGTACTGTGGGTTATTTATTTATTTATTTTGTAAGAAACAAACAGCTTTTATATAATATGCCGTGCTAGATATAAATATACAAGTTAATTGTAGTCAAGCCACAGAAGTTTCTTATGTTAAAGTGCATTAGAAATGAAGTTTTAGTTTCTTAAAATTAATTTAGTGTTAAAGGAAGGGGAGAGGAAGAGGAAAATAGGAAGAGGATAGGAGATGCTGCCGATACATTCCATACTCTCATATTAATAATCGATCGTACGAATTACTTCATATCGATATTTCTTTAGGTTATTACCAAAAATGTCAATGCTGTAAAATTTTTTATTATATTGTGCACATATGCGAGGAATTGGGGAATTTTTTCGAATGTTTGTTCTACACGAGGGTAGATAAAATAAATCAGATTGTCGGGTTGATCTAGACGGAATATGAAAATTTATAAAATTGGTAAGTTCTGGTGAGTCCAGACCATTATTTAGGATTTTAAATAATAGGATATGATCAAAAATTAGACGTCGTGTTTGGAGAGAGTTAAAATTATGAAATTTAATGGATTCGGTATAATTTGAGAAGTGTAAGTTTAGTTTATAAGTTATGTGTTTAAAAATTTTTTTTTGAATTCTTTCTATTCTTTCGATATGGGCTTGGTATAAAGGAGTATTAAACTTGGTATAAGTTATGGTAGGTAGAGAGTTTATTACGTAGACAGTATTATATTACCATGTTAGGATGCATATCCGCGAGAGAGAGTAAGAGTTCACATCACGTCAGGATCTGTGTTCAGTGATTTTGTGGTCAGCTGGTGGTGAAGATCACCGATCCTTGTCCACCAGTGAGATGCTCGACACCGTGGGAGGTGGAGATGAACGGTGGCGAATCCTCCAGGCCGTTGTTCGACACCGTGGGTGGTGAAGATAAACGGTGGTGAATTCCAGAGTGTGGAAAACTTTATCTATCTTCTATCTATATAGATAAAAGGCACTGTCCGAGTGTCCCCCCCATAACTATTGGACCGATTTCACTGAAAATTTCAAAGTTCATTCTCATTAGTGCCAGAGAGTGTTAAGAGAGTGATTTGAATGGTAGAAAGAGTTGGCTCGAGAAAGACATGAATCAAATCATTATTTGTGAGGCATATGTGATGGACGAAGAAAGAGGTGTAAGGAGATGTATGACGTGGAAGAGAATGGTAGAAAAAGTTGGGGACAAAAGTACCTTTTTAAAGAAGTTAACTTTTCCATTCTTTAAATGATATATTTCCACTGGAAAAATGCACCCAGTTTTCAGGTACAGTAGAATACAACCTCAAAACTTTGCTCTAAACAAATCATGTCAGCTAGTAGCTAAAATCAAGTCAACCAATCTATTATTACATGTATTATGTTTTACGCATTTTTATTCTTAATTTTTGTGTTTAATATTTCAGAACTGACTTGAAAGACGAAGAAAGCACATGCTTTAAGGGCATATATGAGAAAGCCGTTGCTCTCCATCTCACTGGCAAAATGTTCTTTGGTAAAAAACAATATAATTATGCGATAAGATCTTTTAAATCTGCCGTTCACTATTTAGAAGTATGCAGATTACGAGACGAGGAGGAAGAAAAAAAGCAGACTAAATTCCTCGGAAAATTATATTTAAATTTAGCTATTTGTTATAATATGACTAAATTGCCACTCAAAGCCTGCTGCATGTGCAATAACTTGAAATATTTGAGTTTGTTGAATAGTAATAGTAAGGCGCTCTTTCACAATGGCAGAGCGCTGATGATGATAGGAGATTATAAAGCAGCTTTAAGGAAACTTCAAGCTGCGGCCAAACTTGACAGGAATTGTCCCAACATCAAGGCCGAGTTGGCACTGCTGCAAGAGAAATGGGATTTACGCATTAAGAATGAAGAGAATCTTAGAAATACATTCGAGCACACATTTAAGGAATACAGAAAATGCCGTAATGTCGAAACATTGTCGAAAGAATTCACAGAGTCTATAGAAAATTTTTGCGCTTCTTTCTTGAATGAAGAAGATGTAATGAAGGCGAGTCTGCCTGAAGGCCTCACCCAGCTAGAATCTGAAGAAGTAAGAAGAGTTGCTATAAAACATCAATTGTTCTTTGATGAAAACAGCATTGTTACTTACCTTTCAAAAATTAAGTTGGAAGACCCCGAAGAAGAGGAAGTTATTGACAATCAGTAATTTTTTATTTATAATTCAATTAAAAAAGACGCTCTATTCCTTAAGTTTTATAGTACAGACCTTACGGCCATTATTGTTTCCAATCCTACTTTGCAACTATTCAACAGAAATTTTGCCTCAACAATGCTCAAATCGCGAGTCCTCCTACGTATATCACCATCTTTAATAGACTTTTTAATATTTTTATTCTATTAAATTAAATCCACGCAATTTATATTAAAGAAAATAATTTCACAAACACATAAAATCCCATTACAAATAAATATGTAATCACTAAGATGTTTTTTTTTAACCTGTTTTTGTGTTTACGTTTTTATTTTTATTATTATATTTTGTTAGAAAAATGTTTTCACTAGCCAATGGTTATGAACCAGTTTTATGGATGTTTGAGGACTCACCTTCCATTTTTGTTTAAAAATCCCTTTGAATGTTACTTTGTACATCATTATTATTATTATTCCTCTAAGGTTTATAAATATTTTTGATAATAATTCATTAAGTGCAGAATTCACACACTCATACATTCTGACATTCGAGTGGTGAGCATCTCATACGTTGATGCTATGTCTAGGGAAATTTCCCTACATCTAGGAAGCAACTTTTTTTAGGGAAAAGGGAAAAAGCAAAATATATAATTAGGAAAATTATAATTTTTTTATTTTGTTGTCAAAATTCTCAAGTCAATTTGGAAAAAATTTAGGAAACTTATAATTATTTAGAACATAAAACTAACCACCCCTATGATATAAACAAATATTCAGGAAAATTGAGCACTTGAGTACCTTATACAAACTCATTCTGAAATCTAGGGAAATACAGATCTGTGACTGAATTCTGCACTTTATTGTAAAAAATGTTTAATTTTTTGTTCCAAAAGTTATGTTTTAAATACAATATTTTGATCAGTAATCTAGTGATTATTTTATACATTTAACATTTAATGAATGATCAATTATTTATTAGAACCATTTATGTATAGGATAACCAACACCTCTGGGTCATTCCAGGTGGTTCGGTGTCTTAGCGGGGGTGAGGTTTGTCTAGGTCTTGGCGGGTAGGCCGAATTGGGAGAGTGTGGTTGATGGAGATCATTTGATTTCTCCAGCAGGACTCAGTCTATCGCCTTGCACCGCAGTGTGCATGAGTGTTATAAATCCCACTGGATATACTGACCCTGATTCCTACCCACCTCTCATACCTTTTTCCTTTCCAAATGTTCCTCTCCTTCCTTTCCCTGACAAAACCCTCCACACCGCATTCCCATAGATGACATAGGCCCCGAGGGAAATTATTTTCCTCCCATATGGAAAAAGATTTAAGGCAAAAAAAGATTTGGAGTTATTAACACAAACCATTAACAAAAGATGCTGGGTGGGCAATATTTAAAAAAGGAAGTGATGCTGCACGATAGTCCTAACTGCCCAGAATGAGTGGAACTATGGCAGATTTGGGATTATTCTTCTTTTTATTTCAGAATGTGAGGAAGTAAGTGCAATCCCACACATCCCATAGAGATTATCTTAAATACACAGCTATATACATATACATACAGGGATTAATAACATATTTATAAATAAGAATAAAAATAAAACAATTTTAACAAAGAAAAGTAAGTAGCATTTTAAGAGAATAATTATGGGAATATTGTAAATATAAACAAATAAAAAAAATATATATATATATAGATACACGATTCCCGAGCATATTTGTAGTAAAAAATGTAGATGGCATTTTGTTATCCTATGATTTAAAAAAAATTAAAACACTAATTTTTTTATATCGTATGTCGCAATTGAGTAGTGCCAGCATGGGTCATGTGATATGTACTTCGTCTTGTTCCAGCAGCACGGTAATGTATCACGTGATCCCGTCGCCATGCGAAGCAGTGTCATCAGTGGCGACGTGTGACAGAAAAAATTAATTTTTATTTCTGATTGAAAAAAATAATTGGGGAGGAAAATGAAATCTACGTTTTTTACTTCAAATATGCTCAGGAATCGCTGGTTAAAATCCTCCAGGTTCGTGCTGTTACACCTTGCACGTGTATATTAATAATGACATGAAATCACTTAATGATTGTTTATGGGCGTTATTGGTCAATTGGATCGATGATTGTAGGGGACAATATCTTTCTCCATTGTTCTTCGATTTCTAGAGACATTTCTAGAGTTGTTGATCCTTCGCCAACCTGGTTCTTATTAGAGTTGCCCAGGAACTCGTCCTTCCGTGAACATCGAGGAGTCACTGCTGTGCCTGGGAAGTCCGAACATCATATGGTATTGCATTATTACATACAACATTGTTGTATTGCACTCAAAGCCTTTTCATGGTTCTCTTTTTGAAATTGGCTCAGAGCTCACATGTCTACAAGGTACACCTGTGGACTGCAGAGTGGAATTCTTCTATAAAAGCATGTTACATTTTATGCTCAATGTTCGCCTCTGTCTCAATTTTGTGAGGCTGAACTGTGCTAGGGTAGGAGAATATGAAGAACTAAGCCAAGCAGTATCAATCTTGAAATCTATTCACTAATTATTGGACGGGTTGTTTCGGAGAATTTGAACAATTCATCAAATTTCAACGTTCATTTTCGGGTTCTGTGAAAGTCCTATTCAAGTTCTGTTACTATATCATTGTAGGCTAGTTGCTTGACAAAACTGAAATAAAAACAGAACTTGAAAAAATCTTTCACAGAGCTTGAAAATGAACGTTGAAATTTGATGAATTGTTCAAATTCTCCAAAACAACCCGTCCTAAACGTTATCATTTCAAATAAAATTTGGATTTGGAATGTGGGGATTATTCAGTGGTATGATTGGGAGATTAGAACACTAGGGTCATTGCTTTTGAGAAAGTTTTTATACTTAAGTGACTTACAGCCTGAGCCAAACTGCGCCTTGGCAAGTCGGCACCCGGAGGGAACTGCTCTTTCACTAACAGGGTTTTAATTATGCATTTTTTACCCCCTTACCGGAACATATAAAAAATGTAAAAGATTCTGATAAGAAAACAAGTTTTTTGACACTCTTAGGCTAGCTTTAGACTTGTAAGTTTTTTCGTAAATTTACGACATCTAGCCAATGGGCATATTGCATTTTGAAAATCCAATATGCCCATTGGCTAGAAGTCGTAAATTTACGAAAAAACTTACAAGTCTAAAGCTAGCCTTAAAGAAATTCTAAATATGGAATAGCATTTTGCATTAAGAGCGACGAATAATTTCAAAATCGGCATAAATCTACAAAAACATTGTTTAAATTAATAATTTTTGCTTATCATTAATATCGTACCAGTAACTTCAACGGTTCGTTCTTAAATAATCCACCCACGGTTACCAGTACACCAGTTTTGCTCTTTATGCCAGCTAAGAGAGATGTTTTTATCTGTCAAGTTGCACTTTGGTAGGGGCCATGTTAACATAAGCCTAGTGATAACCGGCCCTACATTGACACGAGCTTTCTTGCTCAAAATTCTGCTAAACAACATTGAAAAACCATTGAAATACGCGGTAAATCACTTCGCTCGTTGCATTATGCATTGGTTGGTTTATTTATTGCATATAAATTGAAACAATGAATACAAAATATTTTAGTAAGTACTTACCTACTTTAGTGCAAACCATGTAGGAAACTTACCTCCAAGGTGCAAATATAAAAAAGATGTCCTACTATTACTATTATTATCACCTACCCTAAATTCCTACATCACAAAAATTAAAAAGTGAAGAAAATTGATTTTAAGTGGGTGCCTGTCTAGTTTTCTAGTCTCAAATCAAATTTGATATTTTTTCGGAAATAAATATCAATAATTGAATCTTTGATGAGGGATATTGCCTGAGGCAGGATGGCGTGATTTATCTTTTAATAAATGGCGGCAAACTGTTGTTGCCCTCCTGGTTTAGCCATCGGCAACAAAAATAAAACATGTATTTAAACTCACCAAAACAATAATTTAAACTCACCAAAACAATAATTTATCCGCAAATTTGTGAGAATGTTTATCTGTCAAATTATTGGCGGGAAATGTGCACGAAATGAAATCGGATGGATCGTTGAACAGTTCGAGAAAAAATAGTATTGATTTAGGGTTATTATTTGATTAATTAATATTATCATGAATTATCCAATAAGAGACGTGTTTTTATTTATTAATTTCCAGATCTCTGCAGTAGAGTTGTGTAGAAAACGCGTTTTCAAAACCCTTTGACCTCTCAAACTGGTCTCGCGACCTATCGCCTTGCGCCGCAGCGAGAGGGATATATTTATACCTACGTCACTCATGAACACACCGAACTCTAGATTCTACCCACCCCTCATACTTTTTTCCTTCCCAGAACTTCCTCTCCTTTAAAAGACCCTCCATACAGCATTCCCAAAGATGAAATAGGCCCTGAGGGAAAATATTATCTCATGTGTGAGGGATATATACATATATGAAACTCCTTACTGTGGTTTAAATTCAATTAATCCACCTAGATTTCACAGTTTATCCCATATTTTCAGGTTCTATAAATTTGGCACATTATGGTAAGCGATCATATGCTAAAAATAGCTCGAATGGTTAAAAAGATTGCAGTACCTACCTAGCTACATACATTCTTAAGTTACATGGTAAGTGCGCAGGTTGGTACCTACACCCTATATCTTAAGTTTAGGATCGAGGTGGTTTGAAACCATGCTAAACTTCCTACAATCTTTGTAGGAATTGAAACCGATCCATTCTATTATATCTAAATTATAGGTATAACCCCAAACTGTAAAATTATTGTAATTCACCTAAAGAACCTACCACCCACTAGTAACTACTAACTACTTTCTTATTACACACAATTACCTACTTATCGGAATGAATTGCATTTGCAAGCCGAAATAGCGCATTAACGCGTCAGAAACGCCACTGTTTTCGTGTAATTCGTGAGCTTATTAGTGATTTATAACATGATTCTTTGCGTAAGAGGTTCAGGCCTTTGCCTCGCCGCGGGCTCCATCGGCCGGGCCTAGCGTGACGTCATTAGGGGTGTTTAGTCGGGCTGTTAGCCGTAAATTTCATTTTGTCGGCCGCCCGACAAAGGGTGGCGGCAAGTTACCTGGTAAATATGGGAACTGACGTACAACGCACTGCACGCACCCGAGACTTGCCAAATGTATATCGCGAGAGGGAGGGATCAGAGAGAAAAAATGAATCCCTCTTTTTACTCATATTTTGTTTGTAACAACTTAAAAAACAACCCTTATTTAACTATACAAAATCCTACTTTAACTTCCACCGACTCCGCTGTGCCAAACCGCAGAAAATAATTTTAATTGTCTTTTCAATATAGAAATATATAGCTATTATTAATTATTATTAGTGACAGCACCGACATCGTGATTTGACGGTCCCGCACCGAGGTCTGTAACTACTAAACTTTACTAAACTTTATATCTCACATAAACTCAATTAACACAATAAGGGAATGAAAATGCTTGGATTCATTCTTCGAAACTCCAGAGGCTTCAAAAATATTTCAACAGTGAAAATTTTGTATACATCTTTAGTTCGAAGTCAAGTCGAATATAACTTCTCGATCTGGTCCCCACATTATAAAATACATTCAAATTCAATAGAAAAAATTCAACACAAATTCCTAAGACACATTAACTTTAAACTCAGTATTCCCATTGAAAGTATAAACTATAATTACTTAATGAAAAAATTAAATTTATTAAAACTCTCAGATCGAAGAATTATATATTATATAATTATATATTTATGTTCAAAATTGTAAATGGTAGTGTAGACAGCCTTGATTTAATTAACCTAATTGAATTTCATGTACCCATAAGAGCTACTCGTTCTAAAACCCTCTTTAATTGTAACAATTCTAAGACTGAACATTTCAAACACTCGCTTGTACCTAGATTACATGAAATTAGTAATAGGTACGCAGATGTAGCGGATCTAGCTAGGTACAAAAAGGCTTTAAGGCGATGCCATACGTAGTAATGCAAAATCACGTGGTTTTTGGTTTGAAAATTTGGTCGCCTAGAAATGTTTCAGGTGCTTTAATTAAATACTGCGAGTAAAATACATCTTGGCCTTTGAAATAATCAAGTAGTTTTTAGATAAGTCTTTTTATAAGCCCAGAAAAAAATAATGTATATTTTCTGATGTCACTGTTTATAATTTACTGTATATGGTATATTTTATACCGTTGATATTAAAATAAATAAATACTCTTGTCAGCGTTGTCTAAACCTAAAAAAACCGTTTGTCGTAAAATATAGGTACACTATAGTGATTTGTTTTTGGGGTATCATGCTGTGTTGCGCTACCTTCTTCTTCAGCCAAAGTTTCTGCCCCGATGATGGACTCTAATGCTGCTATGATAGAAAAGGAGGAAAAGGAAATCATGTCTATTGTGGACACATTCAGTAAATCTTCAATCTAACTTTACTACTTACTAGATAGCCGGTTGAAAGAATAGGAAATAATCTACACCAGGGTACCTAGCACGGTCGATCGATAAAGGATTTATCGATAACGTTGATAACTTGTCATCGTTCCCGAGCACGACTGCAGATCTCTAATGTACAAACAACAGTTCACGTCGTCTAAATTGAGAACACTTAGTCGTTACGAACTGTTGTTTGTTCGTTGAAGATCAGCAGTCATGCTCAAATGTACAATTTTTCTTGGTTCCTGGAAAGGCGATAAAATAGTTTGCTCCAGTCCTGCCCCCCAAATATTGATCAGATTGTTTTATTGTTCAGAGGCGGAAGCTGCGCCGCGGCAGTGAGAGAATATGGGCATCTTCCAATCCATTGTTCATATGTGCAGTCGTCAGTCTGAAAGATCTTCTCTGGCCGCAATTCGTTCGGCATTGTTGGCCGTAATTTGGC